>NC_136506.1:71832801-71910301 GCF_053919585.1 Euprymna scolopes
TTCCTTAGAAACTACTGAGCCGATCCGGCTGAAATTTTGTATGGGCCTTTGTTATAAGAGGCAGCAAACAAGATACTATGGTATCTATTCGATGAACAATTAGGGATTAATAGTGATTGGTATTTAATGCAAAAACTGAGCACAAATTCAACTTTTACTGCAATATTTGTTTTCTTCTTGGTTAAACACAGTTCTTTTTCGTCATCTACTCCTTCTTCTTTCCTTTCATTAGTCCTCCAATAAAAGGAGGGTGGACCTGTAAATTCACCCTTGTTTGTTTGTCTGTCTTCACTTTTCTCAATAATTATGCCTTGGAATTTTTTAAAAAAATTTGCACAAACGTTAGACATGATATGAGTAAAAAAGTAACAGAATGGATTTTTCCGGGAAAACTCCGGTTGGCCCGCTGGGGATACCTTTCGGGTTAAAATGGCTAAAATTGACACTTTTCTGCTTATTATAAAAAGAATTGATGCCTTGGATTTTTATAAAACTTTTTGAAAAGTTGTAACTTACTGATTTCCATATAATTTTGTTTGCCTATACTTCGTGATAACTCTTGGTCCCAGGGGCTCTTTTAGGGCTAATAAAAACACTCCATTTTTGGGACTATTTTACCATATTTGTCCAAAATGCTGAACTCAAATTTAAATATGTTAAGGCCTTGGGGACTTTGGGGCTAAATGAGAAGGGGGCAAATGATGGACTTGGTCATTTCTTTTTTTGCATGGTGCAGAACTAAAATTGACACATGTTAAGACCTATAACTACACCGTTTGTTCATTTTCACCAGGATTTGACGTCCCCTGGGGACATATTGGGCTAAATTGTGGGAAGGGGGGCAAATACTGAACTTAGTCATTTTTTATGCCTTATTCACTGTGCAATCACGGGGGGGGGACCATGCATGCTTTGCTTGTTTCTTTTCATTTCTCTTCTCTTCTTTTTCGTTTTAATCTCCTCTCCTTTCCTTATTCTCTTTTTTTTTCTCTTCCTCTCAAACTCTTCATCCTTCTTTGTCCTCATCTTCCTGGCTGATTCTTTTACTTTTTTGCTTTTTCATATTCTCTTCTGCTTTTTCCTTCTTCTTTTCTCCTCCTCCTCCTCCTCCTCCTCCTCGTTCTCATTTTGCTCCTTCTTCTACTTTTTCTGTCCTACTACTCTTTCTTCTTCTTCTCCTCCTTCATATTTTCTCCTCTCCTTTTTTCTCCCTCCCCCTTTATTTTTAATCCTCCCTCCTACTTATTCTCCTCATCATTCTTTTTGTTGTTGTTGTTCTTCTTCTTCGCTAAATAAGACCCTCTACTCCTGTACCCCTATGTAATCCTTCATAAACGTTCACAAGTTTCCCAGACGACCCAATGTACCTAACTATTGGCACAGACCCAGAAGGAGCAACTTTGCAAAGAGTCAGATAGGGGTTGGGAAGAAAAAAAAAAACCTGCGAAAATACCGAAGACAACTTTGCGACATTCATCGATACTAAATCGACAATAGAAAATCAATAACGAAGATAAATGCCGACTTTAAATTATCCGCTAAAACTTTGTCTAACCGCCTGCCGCGTGTTCCAAACAATTCAATTAGCCTTCAGCAAACTTTAGTGAAAGGTTGAAAACGTGCAGGACGTTTATTTGGTTTTGTTTTCTTATTATGAAAAGCGATGGAAACTCTGGCAGTGTTTTAATAAATTGAGACAAATTCACTTTGGCGAATGACGTGGGAGACCCTCAGGGACAACAAAGAGGTTAAGAATATTCCGCCATTTATTTGTGATATTGGATAGAGAATATTCCAGAGCTATTCATCGCTTATAGTTCTAATTTCCATACGGGGGAAGAGAGGATGGATTGGAAGCTTGATAGGAAACACAGTGTATCTATTTGCGGCTATTAGCGATTCCTCCTGGATTTCGATTATTTCTATCATACCTCATCATTCACATCGATGAAGGTGGCATCACAAAGCAGTAACAAGATTTCACAGCACGCAAAAGAACGATGCCTAAATTTACGATAGGAAATTACTGCAACATAAGCCTTCAAATGCAACAGCAATTCTACAAGTATTTTAATGGTGAATGCTCTGACGAACTACAAGCACTTGTACCCTCTCAGCGTAAATACCCCTGACAAACCCAACAAGCAGCTAAATCCCACCCCTTCACAGTAGAGATGTGTAAATGTAAGAAAGCCTTCTACTCTAATAGTTTTTTCCCTAGAACTGCTAGACTTTGGAACTCCCTTCCGGGATTCTGCTTTCCCAACTGTACTGACATGCAGAAGTTTAAGTGTAATGTGAACAGATATCTTGCTGCCCACCTCCCTTCATAATATCCCTGCAACTTATGTCCCAGATAGTAGCCCCCTACTTCAAAGTGGCACTGTGCCTTGTTTGGGGTGAAATTTGAACAAAAATAAAAATAAAATTTTTGATGCTTCCCATCAGCAAATAATCTTTTTTTTTTTTTTTTTTTAAGAGGAAGTGGTTCTCATGAAATAACGAAAAGGGTTGATATGCCGTAAATCAACCAAAACACATCTGTCACATCGATGAGAATTATATTCTCACTTGAGAATTTCCTCCTTATTTCCTCAATATTGTCCCAACGCCATCAATAATTTTTTCCCTCACAATTTTCTATGTGCACATTGTACTCATCATCATCAACAACATCTCATCATCATTAACATCATCATCATTAACATCATTATTTTGATTTAAATCATTATCATCATCGTCAACACTATCATAATTAAATTATCATCATCATTAACATAAAAATAATTAAAACCATCATCAACATCATCGCCACAATCATTTAAATCATCATCACCATCATTAACATCATCCTCTGCCTCCTCTTCCTCCTCCTCCTCATCATCATCATCATCATCAACATCATCATCATAATCATGTAAAACATCATCATTATTATTAACATCATCATTAATATCATTAAAATCATTCCCATCATCATCATCTTCATCATCAACATCATAATCATTATCATTATTAATATCATCATCATTAACATCATCGTCATAATCATTTAAATCATCATCATTATCATCATTATCATTACAATCATCATCATTTAAATAAACATCATCATCATCACCATCCTCACAAAAATATCCCACCTCTCATCCACCATACACCATATTATTTACGCCATCATCATCAACTTTTATTTGAGAATTCTCGGGGTAAGCTTAATTAGCTCACCTCTCTCATTTTCTTCTCTTTTTCTTTCTCATCATCATCATCATCATCAACACAAACTTTGATCTTCAGAATCTTTCATGCCATAAATTTCCTCTTCTGTTCAGGTAACCTAACAAACAAGAAAAAAAAAATGTTTCCCAAAAGACCCCTTTTATGATTTCCCCTGTTCATTCCTTTCCCATTTAGCCGCAATTTGCTTTTAATCATTTAACCATTCCATTTTTTCTCCCCCTCTCTCCCTCCCCCTCACTCTCTCTCTCTCTCTCTCTCTCTCTCTCTCTCTCTCTCTCTCTCTCTCTCTCTCTCTCTCTCTCTCTCTCTTTCTCTGTCCTCAAACTCTCTATCTATTTTTAATCTTTATTGATTATATACATTTTTCCATTGTTTTTTTTTTTGTTTTTTGGGGGTTTTTTAACAGAAACACTCCCTGTCAGCCTCCACTCCTCAAACTGGATGTCTTGAATTTTATTAACCGTCACTAATGGAGAAGCTTCTCTCCAGAGATAATTTTAGATAAAAAAAAAAAAAATTAAAAAAAAAGAGGCAACAAATATGGCACTTCATAATGTCTGCAGCAAACAGGGAGTTCTTGAAAGTCGTCTCTTACGAAAAGCATCATAAAAAATAAAGACTTCTAATATAGTGGATAAAGTACTCGGTAAAATTCAGTCGTAAGTTACACTCTGGAGGTTGACGGTTCAATCCTCAATGCGAGCACTCAAAAATACAATTGCGAATTACTTCGGATTTCTATACAGTTATTACTGATAGAATGTGGATT
Organism: Euprymna scolopes; assembly: GCF_053919585.1. Classification (NCBI taxonomy): domain Eukaryota; kingdom Metazoa; phylum Mollusca; class Cephalopoda; order Sepiida; family Sepiolidae; genus Euprymna; species Euprymna scolopes. The sequence continues at coordinate 71,836,811 of NC_136506.1, forward strand.
AAATAAAGAGGTCTGTTTGAAATCCCATGCTGATTTCAGAATTCGACAGAAAGATTCCTGAGTTCAACAAGATACACCTGAAGAAGGTCGGAGGTTACATCTACTGAAACGTTGTTAAAATAATACTCAAGATGAGAACAGTAGCCCCTGTAGCACTGACGTTTACCCTTTGGTGTCCAAACTTAAAGTGCATAAAACTGTTTCTGTGCACCGAATTCGCACAGGCCTGAATTAATGTAAACAAATAATTATTTTTTTACTAATAAGAGAACTTTCTGAATTCATTCGAATTGGTCTTTGTGGGAGCCGTCTAAACCCTTTAACAGGATCAGATTTTCTTCCAATAATTCAGTGCTACGTCTCCTTAATCGCCACAATTCTCAACTCGAGTAACCTTAAACTGCTGAAAAGCCCTGAATCCTTCAATGTCCTCTGCTCACTTAAAACAGCCCATCAATTGAAATATTTCCAAACTATTATTACTGAACTATTTTCTAATATGACAAACAAAGAACATTAACTCTTATAAACAACTTTCATTCAAACTTCAGTGCTACAGTCAGAAGAATCCAAATGATACAATTAAAAAAAAACTGTTATGTTTTATGGCAATAGATATCTTTCTCCATTTTATTGTTTTTGCATGGACTGAGTTTCGATCTATGGTTTCTCTTTGTAAGACTTTCCCAACAAGAACTCGTCTATAAATAACTTTCATTTCTTTTCTCTCGTGTGCTTAGCATCAAATAGAATTTCTATGAGCAAAATCTCTTTTACAGAATTTCTCATCTAGATAGGCCACATTAGCATGGAACTGCTTTCGTGCAGACTATATCACATAGTTATTACAACATACAGTGTGGAACGATAAAATTGTCGCCCTAAAGAAAACAACACTACAGCTTTATTTTTTTTTTATTGAAAAAAATCAATTCAGTTAACTTGATTATGTAGTAGAGCTGACATCTATTTAATGTAGCCACCTTCAGCCTCAATCACCACCTTAATCACGGGTCCATAACTGGGAGCATGCCTTTTCCACAACCGCCAGCAGGAGCTCAGCAAATACTTGGCGGATGACAGATATTAGGCTGGCTTTGGTGTTGTGGGAAGTCATGTTGGTGATGTTCTCAACGTATGACCAAACGAAATAATCCAGTGGGTTCAGGTCGGGGAAGGAGAGGGGCAGTGAGAGAAGGGTACAAAGTCGTAGCACTCCTTCTGAAGCCAAGCCTGAGTCTCTTTGGACGTGGGGGCTGGCACTGAGTCCTGCTGTCAGATCCAGGGTATGCCAATGGCCAAATGATTGCACCTGGAAATCACCATAAACGTTTTAAAATAAAGCTGTAGTGTTGTTTTTTTTTTTTAGGGTGACAAGTTTTATCGTTCCATCCTGTAAATAAACAAGTGTATCCACTTTCCCCTAACAATTCAATAAACAAAAATTACTGTAACAATTGAATTTAACTTGAAAATCCTATCTAAAAAAAAAGTAGCACGGTTCGTATGTTGCATAAGTAGTCATCATTCAGCTAAAAATTCATCCATCTTATTAACCCTTGTTATCAGGTGGTTTTTCGCCTTGATAAGTGGTGATTCTCTTTAAAAAAAAAATTCTGTGTGATTTGGACTGAATATCCCAGTAATGTATTTCCGCTAATGAGTCGATTATATCCATTTCCTATTCTCTGCTGTATCCGTGATTTCTTTAGCGTACAGACGTGACGGTAATTCAGTGGTTAACGACACAGACTGACGTCCTGGATATCTCAAGTTTGAATCCAGCTTGTTCCATAAAAAATCATTTTTATTTAGGATGTTTGCAACCCTCACATAGTTCCTCCCATAAGTACACTGTCTTTATAGAAAGAATTCTGTCTAGAAAAATCAATGCCACCAATAGATTCTTCGGATTCATAGAAAATGATCATGGGCATACAGAGTTAATTCCCTTGTCAGTATCCCCCCCAACACACACACACACTCTCTCTCTCTCTCTCTCTCTCTCTCTCTCTCTCTCTCTCTCTCTCTCTCTCTCTAGTCAGCTCAGGCAAATTAAATGTTCTTCGTAAATCGGTATTATATCCGGGTGATTGTTACTATTGATCTTTTGTTTGTGTCACGAGGCAATTCAATATGGTTGCCGATGGCTTTGATAACTTCACTGACCAGTGTCGGCCGTTTCTAAGTTTGACCACACAAGAAAATCAATTCACCCCGATTACAGGCGGTAGATTTAATTATCCAAGATGGAGGCAGATTAGCGACATCAATAACAGTTATTTGAGATCGGATCGGCCGACGCTTTGGAATTTGCTGCAAGCGTCGAAAAGTAGAAAATAGAGAAAATTCGGGGAAACTGTAGTCGGTGCTTCTGCACTTTATCGCCGAAACTGGAGACGCCATTTTATTTCACTCACATGCTGTCCAAATGAAAGGGAGATACCATTATTTTAAACTATGGCCGAAGCATGAAATAAATAACAAAAAAAAAATAAACTCCCGGAAAGAACTATGACAAAAAGTAAAGAAAGAAAGTGAAAGAGAACATATATCCATAATTGTTTAATTGGGAATGTTTCGATTTAATTAATGAAAACGGAAAACGAAAACAAAAACATTTATTGTATAAAATTTTATCAAAATATAATTGTAAAAACATTCATTGAAAAATTTGCGTAAGGAAATATAATTTTAATAAAACAATTTTGTAATGAAAGCAATATTGGATTTTTATAAGATAGTTTTTTTTTTGTTTTTGTTTTTTCGACAAATAAATAATTTTAAACGTGTTATTGAATTAAAGCAAGTTTGAAGGGTCAACAACAAATTAATTTAAATGATTGTTTTTTTTTTCTTTTTTTAACGGAGAAGTTGGGTTGTTTTTTATTGTTTTTTTTTTTTTTGATTTTAAACTGGGAATCGAAATATAATTGTAAAAACATTTATTGAAAAGTTGCTGGAGACACCGCCATATAAAACCGTCACGGAATTCCCTTGCAGGTACCATTCGCATTTCCCTCTCACAGGAACAAATTTGAGAACCTGCGAGAAGCCCATGCACCTGCAAAAAATCTATCATCTTGATGTTATTATCTGTAAAAAAAAAAATAGATGTCTTCTGGAGTAATATTGTCACGATTCATTTTCTCCAGTAATGTCGGTTTTGCCACATTTCTGAAAGTTATAAATGTTAATTTTAGGTTAATTTTTTCTTTCCCTTTTCGGAAGCAATCATTCTCCACTTTAATTTTTTTTTTTTTTTTTTTTTGTTATTTATTTCATGATTCGGCCATAGTTTAAAATAATGGTTTCTTCCTTGCATTTGGACAGCAGGTGCGTTAAATAAAATGGCGTCTCCAATTTTGGCGATAAAGTGTAGAAGCACCCTGTAGCCCTGTATGTATCTTTTTTCTAATTCACCAAGATTTTTTTTTTTTTTTTTTTGTAAAGGGAAATAATTTACGTGCCCCTTTTTTTGCGTTTGATCTACTTTTATGCACTTTTTTATGCGTGGGAATTCTAAATTTTAGACGATTTATTTATTTATTTATTTTTTGCGGGCTGTAATTTTTTTTTTTTTATCTTATTTTATTTTTTTCTTGTTTCCACACATTTTTTTTTTTTTTTCAGAGTGTAAATATGTAATCGCCTAAAAAGATTAGAAGTTCATTATTTTTTTTTTTTTTTGTGGGATGTGAAATGGTGATTCAGTGGAATAAGTTACCTCAAAGCTATTGTCAAACTTTCACAAAAAGCACTCGTCTAGCTACAACCATTATCAATAACTTCCCTCCCCTATCTGTGCCTTAATTTAAACGTGGATTTCATGAACAAAGCTTCTTTCTCACTTCCGCTGGTCTGCTTTCCAGCTAACTACAATATGATTGTCTTCGAGTCCAATGTAAACAAGTTTTTGCTGAGCTGTCCCTTTAAATAATCAAATCATACCAAATTCCCACTACTAACAATTACTACACTGTTATCCTGATGCTTACCATGCACCCATTCACTTTTATCCACGAGTGGCCTTCAGACCTTGATAATATGGTTACCCCCTTGTAAAAATTTCTTTTATTCATACGACACAAAGCAAGGAAAACGCTTCAACTAAGAAGAATAACAGAAAGAGCAAACACGTATCGCGTGAAAAGCACATATAAAATAAAGAAGAAAAAAACACAGTCGAAAGAATGTGTCGGTTCTTTTTGTGATTTTATTGATAAGAAGCATATTCCCATCTCGAGGGGGACAAAAAAAAAACTGATAATATTAAAAAGGTGTCGGCTCGTAGAAGCATCTTGAAAAATGAAAACTATAGAATAAACAAATAAACTGTTTTAAAACAAGCTTTTAGATGCAAATAAAAAATATTTCCCCCCTTTTTTTTCTAATTAATTTCGGATTTAAAATCCTTCGTCAGAGAAAGAGTTCTTAAATTTTGTTAGCCTCTTTTTTTTCTTCACCGGAAGTAAAAGTAAAAAGGCTATTCTTGTGTTGTGTCATCGAGATCGTGCTAGTTGGTATTGTACATAAAACTCTGAAGTTTTTTTTTATTATTTATTTATTACTAGCCTGGGTGCTTGGCGTTGCCCGGGTGTTTCGAAGTGTGCGCTGAGCAAAAAAAAAAAAAAAAAAAAAAAATTAAAGTGATAGAAGGTAGGCAAGCTCAAACCCGTGACGCAATTGCGGACAAGAAGGTGAAAAAAAAATCTGACGCCCTTACCCCTACTCCATGACGCGATCGGAAGTTCAAAACGTTGAAATTAAGTAAAGTCATTCCAACCGATACGATGACTTGCAAAAATGGCGACACAAAAAAAAAAAAAACCCTGACTCTCCTTGTAGAAAAGTGCACAGTTGAGAGCGAAGGAATTAATGTTTTTAGCCAATTTTTCGATATTTGTCGTCCGAAGGGTCGGGCTTCAAAACGATACCGATCTCGTAAAAATCCGTCGCTTTTGTCGAAAGTTTTAGGCACACATACATACATACATACATACATACATACATACATGGTGATTGCAACGTCTTGTCAGACGAGTGCCACTCCCTCAGACATTTAAAATCCATGAGCCCAAATGTCTGAGGGAGTATCTATACAAATATGATGCTACAGAGTCTTAGCTTTGTACGACAGCTAAGTCTCTCTCTCGGTTTAAAATGTTGAGATCCAGCAACAAGCAAGAGCAAGATAGCCAGCAACAAATTAAACTGCAGACCAGCTTAATGCGGGTACAGGTCTTCCGCTTTATGGTTTTTTTAAATCAGAGATTTGCTTCTCCTAGAAAGGTTGCTTTCACCACGGCTTACGGGAGCCCTCTCTACCCCAAAGATACATACATACATACATACATACATACATACATTTAAACAGACAGGTGAGATTTATGTTATAAAAGATTAAGTCGCCAAATATGAAGTTCGCGCCTTTCTGTTTTAATAAATAAATTTAAAAAAATAAAAAGTTCTATGTACAATGCCAGCTAGCGCGACATCGGTAATCCGAAATCAATTAGAAAAAAAAATTATTTGCATCTAAAGGCTTGTTTATTCTATATTTTCTATTCTATTTTTCAATTTCAACATGCTTCTACTGGCCGACACTCTCTAATTAATTAGAATATATATATATATATATATATATATATATATATATATATATATATATATATATATATATATATATATATATATATATATAAAGTAAATTCTTGGTACAGCAAAATGGAAGGAGAAATTTCAGAAGAAACATAATTTAATTTAAATCAAAAAGATCAAAGAAACAAAAAAAAACGGGCAGGTGGAATTGTTAAAATTTCCTTAAGGCCTTATCGTCTGACCCTCTGAGAGGAAACGCCAGAATGATAAATTAAAAGCTAAGAATCCAATGAGGAAAGAGGGAAATTGGTTTCAGTTGGAAAACCAGTGAGAGAAAAAAAAATATATATATATATATATATATATATATATATATATAATTCTCACTGTTCAGGTGGTTTTAAATCAGTAAATATTTCCAACTGATGTTTCAAAATCTTTTGTCTACACAAATATATATATATATATATATATATTTCCATCTAAAAACGTGTTTTAAAACAGTTTATCTGTTTATTCTATAAATGATTGTTGTATTTTATCTTATGTCAGTTTGAATAAAAGATGTTTTCAAACACCGATGATTGTGACAGAGCACAGACGCGCGTATGGTAGCTGTATGCAAAAGCCCGAGCTGTGTGCGAAATGACGTCACGGCAAGGAAGAAGAAAAAAGAATATAAAAAGAAGAACATGTGCACAGTACTGGGAGGACGTCAGAGAAACGGGATTGTGATCACGTCAGAGAAGGACAGAGATAGACGTCTTGCGCATCCTGGTTGTAAATAAATGTTGGCTATTTCACTAAGATAAAATGTTGGTTATTTCACTAAGATTTAAAAAGAAAAGAGAGAGTCGAATTATTCCTTTCTTATGTTCCTTGCAACGGAGTCTACAACGTGTTGGGTCCCTACATATTAGCGACTACATTACATAATTATGCCAACAAGAATCTTTTCTTCTGAAATCGAATTTTAATGCTTTTGGAAATCCCTAAATATCATGTCTCTAACGTTATCTCCATCTCTATCTTTACTATTATATAAAAGAAACTTTGTGTGTGTGTGTGTGATAGTTCGTTCACTATGGACTCCGAAACGGCTAGACCGATTTTTATGAAATTTAACACATTTTATTATTATCTTATTTATTTATTTATTTATTTTCTCAAGGCACACCTCCAAACATCCCGGGCAACGCCGGGCACCCAGGCTAATCTTATATAAAGGATATTTCATTTAATCTAAGGGCAATGATGTTAAGACCTTTATTATCCAATGCATTCCGTATTGTTTTTGCTGGTTGCAATGTTTGTTTTCATGCACGGGTACATTCATTTTTTTGCGCACGCGCTAAATTACGTATTATTTTCACTCGTCGCCACACTTGTTTTCGCGCGTGCATGCATTCAATTTTTGCGTGTTTATGCATTAATTCTGTATACTCATTATTCCATAGAAAGCTATAACATATACTGACCCAACGGGTCACGGGTAGTCTAGTATAATATAATAATAAATACGAAATCTGCATTAATCAAAATATCATAGTCAAGCGTATTTTACGACAGGGCAATGCCAGGCAGCATGCTAGTATATATATATACAAAATAGGCATTCTTAAAAATCTACTAAACCGAGTAAAACTAATCTTTTCCTAAAAAAAAAAACACATTACTTCTCTAACTAAAACGTATAAAACAAATCCTTATCAATAATAGATTTCTTAACTATATCGTCGATGAACAAATAAAATCAATGAATAAAATAATAATACTACTATACGTAGATGATATATTCATTCAATAATGAACAAATGCCAACACTTAAAGACCTTTGTTAAATAACTTCGTACTCAAATTCAAATAAACGTTTATAACAAAAATTCGATGTTCTCATTAACACCTCTTACAATACGTTCCAATTGAAAAAAAAAAGACTAGCCTAAATTCTTGCCTTTTAAATTTCAGGAGTGAATGGCCTGACTGTCACCATATAACCATTGTTAAAAATCTACAAACAGCACAAAATTAATCTCCTTCACTAATATAAACATTACTAATCGAATTGATATATAATTTCTGTAATTTCCTATAAGTGATGGGTTGATTTCTATATTTTTCCGAATTCCGTTACAATTAGTGATTTGGTACGAAATCAGCGATTCCGATACAAGTTCTGACTCTGATTCTTTATAAATTTCTAAATATTTATTATTTTATTATTACTACTCGCAATTGAAGGTTTTGTTTTAAACAGGATAAAAAAAGCGAAAGCCTATTAAAAGAATCGTTTTTGGCATCAGAAAATAGGCACAAATTTTTCCGATATCGATTTTGACACCCCCAAAAGTTCCGATTTTTTTTGATTCCCGATTTCGATCAATCATCCCTACACTAACATACAAAATGTCTATTTGTGTGTGTGTGTGTGTGTGTGTGTGTGTGTGTGTGTGTGTGTGTGTGTGTGTGTGTGTGCGTGTGTGTGTGTGTGTGTACATTTCTCTACCAAATTACTCTGTCAATTTTCGGTCTACAGACTCGAGATGTGACATAAGGGGTATTGAGATTTGGGAAAATCTTTTTAATCGGTTTTCAGGCAGAAATTTTGCTGTCAAGGTGTCAACAATTTGACCTTGGAAAACTCTACCAAACTCCTTCGCCAATTTTAGGTCTAAACACTTGAAATTTTAGATGTATGTTACTTGGACATGGATCAAATTTTTTAATTTGATTTGAGCCCAAAACAATAAATGTTAAGAGATCAAAATTGGGGTCAAAGTTTGTTTTTTTTAATTTACCTTTGCGGTCTCTATCAAATTACTCAGCCAATTTTTGCTCTAAGCATATGAAATTTTACACAAAGTGTATTCAGACATAGGGCAAGCTTTTTAATCGGTTTTTGGCCGAAAATTTGGCTTCCAAGGGGTCAAAGTTCAAAGTTCAAAAGATTTTACCTTTGCGGTCTCTAGCAAACTATTCAGCCAATTTTGGGTTTAAACATTTGAAATTTTACATTAAGGGTAATCAGACAATCAATCAATCAGTTTTGGGGCAAAATTTTGGCTGCCAAGAGGTCAAAGTTTACAGAGTTGACCTTTGCAGACTTTACCAAACTCCTCCGTCAATTTTGGGTCTAAACACTTGAAATTTTAGATGTAGGTTACCTGGACATGAGTCAAACTTTTTAATATATATATATATATATATATATATATATATACATATAAAGTTATGACCAGTACATAGGGCCCAAGCAAAGCAGGACTGAACTGCTAGTATATATATATATATATATATATATATATATATATATATAAAATGAAAATTACAATTGAATTTACCAAAATGATCCAAGATGGTAAAATTAAAGTAAATTATAAATATTAAAGAATTAATATTTATAAACTTATCTCAGCCAGATATAAAAGCTCGATAATACCAAATAGGAAATAGAGCTTATAATATGAGCAAACAGTTAATGAAATATGTTAAAATACACTTTGAAATGAGTTTTTTGTGAATTATTCCTTGGATTTCTGCCTTTGGATTATTATGGACCATCTTCTTCCAATTACGGGATTTCTTTGGCTTTTACTTGTACAAATGGAAATTCTTTTAACTTTCTTGAAGCTTTACATTTGGATTTTACCGTCACTGGATTTTTTTTATCTTCCACCAGACTATCCATTAATGTGTAATCACCTTTTTCTTTACCATATTCCCTCTGCTTAACTTATTTTGTTTTCAAGTAAGATCTTTGACTTATTTGTTGTTTCATCAAATACTTCTGCATGCAAAATCCGATCCTGCATTTTGCTAATTCCTACCCTCTGATGAGAAGGAGAGTATTTCTTCGAAACTCCGCGTATTAAGGACTATCCATTTATCTAGTGTTTCCTTTTCAGATTAAATATGTTTTTAACTCATTTCGAAGTGTTTTTTAACATGTTTTATTAACTTGTTTGCTCGTATATATATATATATATATATATATATATATATATATATATATATATATGCGAAGCGATACTTCTATTCAGTCTCAAGATGACACTCCTGTAAGTGTAGCTGTACATGTAATTGTGAGGCAAGGGTTGCGCAATTCCAACCAGACCGCTTCTGAATCGGCACTGCTTGGGTCTAGTGGTAAGGAGGGGCCAAAGATTGACTGGAAACAACGCTGAAATAAGTGGAGAGTCCATACAGCCCCTGGAAGTCCCAAATTGTCACCCATTTTAATACTAAACAGACCCAATGGTGCTTAACTTCGGTGATCTGGGAGGAACTGATATGATAAAAATGGTACATGAAGTTCAGGGCTGGGAGAAGAAATATATAATGGTACGCATTCATTCTCGACCAACACGGGTTGTGTGATCTCGTGTCAAATATTTATCCTAGTTCGGACTAGCTTTATCACTATTTGCAATAATGGAAACTTATCTTCCCGTGAAAAGCTAATATGTTATTTTAGGCAGGGGGTGGGGTACGGACCTTTGTTCACGTTGCGTGCGTTGTCCGTTCTGGTCTGACTAATTCAGGCCATCTGCCTTTATTGCAACAGCCGAAACATTGGTAATCTCTCCCCGAAACGTGTGTCATGGATAAAGCGAGAGAAGCGTCGATGGTCCGTTTCATTTACTGTATCAGAATGGAAAATCTTTCATCAGTTTTCATGATCTGCTTATTAACAAGGGTCGACGAGTGTGACTCTTTGATAGAATCAGACAATAAATATTCTTTGGAAAATGGATGGATGATTCGGAACCGTTATAAAATGGTTAGATATATGCGATGCAATCGAAAAGTAATGAATTTTTACTTTTCGTTTTCTTTGTTTTGTTTTTTTTATTTTGTTATATTCTTCTGTTCAGGTATTGCTGTGGACACGAGCAACATAATCATGTTCACACACCGGTTCTGGCTGGATCACCAAAGTTAAGCAATGTTGAACCTGGTCAGTACCACATGGGCGACCATTTTTATAATACGAGGCACTATATGTAGAACTAGACTGGGTGCCCGGCGTTGCCCGGATGTTGGGGGGGGGGGAAGGGGAGCAAAAAAAAATGTGGTAGTAAGCAGACAAGTTCGAACCCGTACCGAAAAGGAGGAAAAGAATATGAAAAAAAAAAAACGTGATGTCATTGCTGTTGCGTCTATCGCCAAACCGGAAGTGACGAAGGTTTAAATTAAGGCTAGTTAATCGAAAAGAGGGGATGACTTTCGAAAATATCGGCGAAAAAAGATACCTCCTCCCTGTAGAAAAGTGCCCAGTTGAGGGTGAAGGAATTGATGTTTTTAGCCAAAATTTCGATATTTGTCGTCCAAAGGGTGGGGCTTCAAAACGATACTGATCTCATGAAAATCCGTAGCCTTTATCGAAAGTTTTAGGCATACATACATACATGCATACATTCATACACACATTTAAACAGATTATTCGCGTAAATAACCTCCACTAACATTATAAGCAGCAAATTCCCACTAAATCACTGTACAAGTTCCAAGATGCGTTTTCCTGCTTTCCAGCTGATTAAAATATGGTCGTCTTCAAGTCCAATGTAAACAAGTTCTAGATGATCCGTTCCCCTTAAGTAATCCAATTTACCAAATGTACACTTCTAACGATTACTATGATATTGTCCCTTTGACTAATGTTCACTCGTTAACCCTTATCCTCGAGTGGCCTCTGGGCCTTGATAAGTGGTGACTCCTAAGTAAAAAAAAAAAAAAAAAAAAATTTCCAAGCTCGACAAGACACACTTGTAGAAGGTCGGAGGTTATATCCACCGAAATGTTGTGGAAATAGCATTTAAGATGAGAACAGTAGTCCAAAGAATTCAAATAATAAGCATTTTATTTTGGGGAGGCCATAAACCTAGGAAACGCTGAGTAAGAATGCTAGCCTTATGAATAAGTGGGGGGGGGGGAGGGCCACACATACAAACACAAAACACACACACACACACAGAGTTAAATTGGGGGGGGGGGGTTGACAGCTTGAGTGTCTTTTATTCCACATGAAAAGAACGATGCAAAACATGTAAATATATCCATTTATTATTCATTTGTGCCAATTTGACTTCATTATTTTGTCCCATGACTCGTGCCAGCTTTCACGGGTAAGTGTCATTTTTATGTTATCCAAATATTTGGATCATATTAAACAGAAGTTCATTTTTACAAAACTGACCGATGTATTAATGACCGCAACACAGTTCTTTTGTTACTATCTCCTACACCACATCTTATATCTATTTATGGCGTTAGCATTTAGATAATTAATTTTGCGCAAATATCTGTTCATTCGAAATTATCATCGAGTAGCCAACACTACCGGCGTTGCCAAGGAATCAATGGTGACTCCTATGTAATCCTGATCCCATCCCTAAACTCTATTTTTATTCTCATTTTTTTAACTTATAGACTGACAAGAATTTCAGCCATTTTCGAGTTAGGTGTTTTTGTTGAGATGTTCTGTGCAGTTCTAGAAAGTCCAGCCTTCCAGGCTTTAACCGCTCCTTTTGAGAAGAAATTAGTTTATCACTAATTATCTGGGGTGGTCCTATCGGAGAATGCCGACGGGGCTGCTGAGGAATTTTATATGTCAGAGTGCACTTCCTCTAGTGCTCTGCCTTTTTAATCCTCCCCTGGTCTTGCTCCTAACCTCTTTGATGAGGTAAATCACTTCTATAATTTTTAATTTACCTCCAAGCAATCGATCAAACAGTTTAAGAATTAATCTTGGATTCTCCTGATCCATTCCTTCCAGGCACTGTAATGTAAATCTTTTAGCAGTTGATGATATTTATGTGCACAAATACAATAAATGGATTACGATTACCCATTAACTGGAGCAGTGCACTTTCTGGTAGTCATGCAGGATAATTTTCCTTGATGATGCTACATCCAGTCCGCTGAAGACTAAACTCCTGTAAATTAACATGTTTACCGCATGCTCACTTCTGATGCAATTCTCTACCGATATAAAAGCCAGGTACGTCCAATGATGGAACACTGTTGCCACATTTGGCCAGGAGCTGCTAGAATGACCTTATCCTGCCTTGACAAACTTCAAAATAGACTTTGTAGCCCATTAGGGGATGCCCTTTTCTCTTCCTTGCAACCTCTTTCCCACAAAAGAGACATTGAGAGCCTGTCTCTGCATTCCATTATTTTCATGACAAGTGTTCATCTAAGCGTCAATCTGTGGTCCCCCTTAGCCTGACTTTTATGAGAAACACTCGTCTAGCTGAAACCACTATCAATAATTTCTCCCACGCTTTATCCGTACCTAAACCTAAACATAGATTCCATGATCAAAGCTTCTTTCTTAGGACTGCACACTTGTGGAAATCTGTTCCGTTTTCCTGCTTTCCAACTAACTACAATATGGTTGTCTTCAAGTCCAGCATGAACAAATTCCTGATGAGCCAATGCCTTAAGTAATCCAATTTACCAAATTTACACTACTAACGATCACTACAATATTGTCCCATTGATTACTGTACACTCATTAACCCTTATCCTCGAGTGGCCTCTGTGCCTTGGTAAGTGGTCACTCCTTTGTAAAAAAACTAACAAAGCAAAAACATTGTGTTTGCGTTTATGAATACCAGGTGCAAATGCATATCCAGCAACATTTTTTTAAAACAAAATTAATGCCACCATTAAAACAAAATTAATTATAACCATTAAATTCCTCATAGCATTTTTTTCTCATGAAAGATTGTATTTGTTGCAATATTTTGGATTTGTAATGGAGGGTAGATATTTATTTGCTGTGCACTACAGCAAAATGTGGCACAAGGCCGGAAGGTGCAGGACAGGTGAGCTCCCCTAAAGAACGGGCACTCTCGCCTCAATAAAAATTGCCCGGGCACCCCCGTCGGCATTCCCCAGTAGGGGCGCCTCAGGCGACAAGAAATTAACTTGCGCCACCCGAAAGCCCGGTGGCAAGGCCTGGGAAGATGGACCTCCTAGGTAGTACCCAAGCAGTGTACCTCAGTCCGACAGATGCTGGGCCGGATCTCAGCCCCTCATCTGTCGGGCTGAGTGTCAAGAACGAATCCTTGACGAGTACTCTACCCTGTCTCCCTGCAGCCGAAGCCGCTAGGAGACCTTCCCCATCACGAGTAATGGGGTAATGGTCCCTCACAGTTGGGAGATTCTATTTATAGGAACTGACAAATCAAATTAATTCACGTTCTGCTACCAACCAATCAGAAAGCAGAATTACTTTATAAAAATTAAACCTTTTTTTTTAGCAACCTTGCATATGTTTTCTTCGTGTCAACACGGGAAGAATCTTTTGCTCTGTGGCTACAAAAATTATAAAGTCAAAAAGCTGAACTCAATAACTGTCTACTAAGAACCAGTCACCCTCAGGACTTGTATAGAACAACTAACCATCGGAAACTGTTCTGAAACTAAACATGGCTTCCACCTCAAGAGTATTTGATCTTGATTAGATCTTAGTTTGAGCTTTGAGAATTTTTTTCTCAAGATAAATTGTGTTTGATGTTAGTTAGTGTAGTACTTACCAACACAACAAACGCCCACGTGTTTGTGCCTTGTATAGGCATGCGCGACATAAAACTTGGGTTTTTATAAGAGGTTGTCAGGAATCTACAGGCGCATGCGCAAGAGAAGGGATTGAGATAGAGGTATAAAAGGCAGGTCGAGTGAGAAGGTTGTTGTTGTTGTTGTTGTCATTGGACGTTACAGTGACGCGTGTGTTAGCAGGTGATTAAGAGGCGTTTTTTTTTTGTGTGTCAAGTCGTGCACCTCGGTGAAGATCATATAAATCGTGCACCTCGGTGAAGGTGAAGGTCATAGTTAGATCTTAGTTTGAGCTAGGAGGAAGTGATAAAAAGGGTCTTGAAAGAAGGATGAATAAAGATCTAGTCAGAGATAGGTTGGGTTTGAAATCAATTTCTAAAAATCGCCAAACACATGGCATCATGTAAAATGGACATCAAACCAATGATGATGATAATCATCATCATCATCATTGGTTTGATGAAAGCTGCTGCTGATGATGATGATAATCATCATCATCATCAGCAGCAGCAGCTTTCAAAGATGGATATCATACTTATGTTATCAAAATACAGCACTGGTATTTAGGGAAAGGTCATTTTTGCAAAACTAGTCATTTCTTTGATGACCCTTCCCCCTCCGATCGCTTGTTAATAATCCCACCCCACATATCAATTTTGTAGCTTTAGCATTTAGATAATTAGCTTTGTGCAATTTCTTATCATCTTCAATAATTATCAGGCAAAAGAGAATGTCAAATATTTCTGCGAAATAACTCATTTCTGATAACTTTCTTTGTTAATTCTAATCTTCGATTCGTCACCGTACTCAACAGATTTTCAAATCTTTCGCATTTGGTTTTATTAATTCATTTCTGTTGAAAATTTTTCTTTGAATAATAAAGACGAAATATTAATCTCTCTAATGATGAGTTTTTATTGTGCCGGTAATCTGCTGCTTTCCATTAATCTTCACGCACACACATATACCATGTATAAATACGTTATATAAAGCAATGTCATTTACGAGGGGTCTACAATAAGTAATGCCCCTGACCCACTTCCCATAGCAGTAGAGCAACCAAACTTGGCACAGTTATTAGTCTTTCTCTACATAAGAACCACCCAGAGTTATGCATTTCTCCCATCGTTTGATGCAGCTTTGTAGACCGTTTTTGTAGAACACGCCAGGTTGGTCCTCCAACCACGACGTGACTTCAGAAATCAAAGCTGCATCATCTGGGAAACGCTTTCCTTTCAAAAACAACTTCATGGCTGAGAAGAGGTAAAAGTCAGAGGGTGCAAGGTCAGAAGAGTAGGGGGGATGGGGAAGGATTTCATAATCACACGCCTGTGCTTCTGATCTGGCAACATGCGAGTTGTGGACCAGAGCGTTGTCCTGCAGGAGGAGGGTACCTTTGCTGATCTTGCCCCGCCTCTTGATTTTGATAGCTTCCCTTAATTTCCTCAAAAGTGAAGCATAATAGGCTCCTGTAATTGTGGTACCCTTTGCCAGGAAATCTGTCATCACTACTCCTTCCTGGTCCCAGAAGACTATGAGTATGACCTTGCCAGCGGAGGGCTGCACCCTTGCCTTCTTTGGAGGTGGTGAGCCCAAGTGCTTCTACTGCATTGACTGGGCTTTGGTCTCTGGATCATAGTGATGGACCCAGGTTTCATCCTGTGTAATCAGTCTTTTGTAAAACTTTGATTCATCTTCTTTGCACATGTCCAAATTCATCCTCAAGCACTCAATGTGTTCTCGCTTCTGGAATGGTGTGAACAACCTGGGAATCAATCTGGCAGACACCTTATGCATATGCAAATGGTCATGAATGATAGATTCCACAGACCCTGTACTAATCTTGACATCTTGGGCTATTTGGCGAATAGTAATGCGCCGATCTTCAAAAATGGCAGCCTCAACTTGACGGACAGATGCCTCATTAATGGCAGAAGGGGGGGGGTGACTAGATCTGGGAGCTGTTTCCACAGACTTCCGACCATGTTTGAATTCATGATGCCAGCGTTTAACAAGGCCATATGATGGGGCATTATCACCATAAGTTTCTTTCATTTCATCAAAAGTCTCCTGTGGTGTGCGTCCTTTCCAATACAAAAACTGGATCACTGCTCGATATTCAACAGGCTCCATTTCACACCTGACTCAGTTCAAACACCTATAAAACAGAAACCACAATTAGTTCAGAGCTGTAATTTGCCACATAACTCGTAGAGATATAAATCACTGCACATGCAAAATTTCAGCTAGATCAGTCAACTGGAAATGGGTCAGGGGCATTACTTATTGCACGCACCTCGTATCCAAATCACCGAGTACTAATTTGATAACAGATACTTTCTCGATTTTGACCAGTTCAATTGACCTTTTTGCTTTCTTTCCTTTCTTTCGTGGCCTTTGGCTAACAAGTAGAAAAGAAAGAGAAAAGGGGAAAGAAATATAGACACGATGCTGCTCGTTCTGGTTTTAATCAACATCTGACTAGTTTCATTTCACATTTATAACTCTGTGTCCCAATTTACCTGCTTGGCACTTTTGTGACCTTCGGGCCAAGATCAAAGTGTAGTAGAGGTGAAGTAGACTTCTTATCTTGTCCCATGTTCAATTGGCTAGGCCAGACGGACCATAAACTAGTTATGGCCCAGCTGAAGCTAGGAAATAGGCCTAAGTTAGTGGCTCACTGGAAGTTAAACACCTCTCTTCTGGAGATACAAGACTTCCAAGAGAAGCTAATACAATTAATTAAAAAAGCACTAGTGGGGATGGTTACCGGGAGTAAGTGGTGGGTAGGTCTAAAAGCCAAAATTAGAACCTTCTCCGTCAAGTATGCCCAGTGCCTCGCAATAGATAAGGCCAAGACAAAGAAGAAGCCAGAGCAGAAACTAGCCCGGGCTACAGGGGAGGGTGATAGGGTTAATCAGGAACTAGCTAAGCAGGACCTTCTGCGTGAGAATAGCAAGCGTTATGAAGGTCAAGTAGTCAGGACTAGGCTAAGAAAGGTAATGAAGCAGTCAACTCCAACACTGACATGCATCGTGAAATTTCAAGGTGTGGCTCGGACAAGTACATTGCAAAGGTAAGACATCTGGATGGACGCACCCTGGAATCGACTCGGGAGATCTGCGAGGGGTTTCAAGAACGTTTCGAGGAGCGTTTTATGCAGCAGCCCGATTTTCCGGTCCTTGAGTTTCGACTATTTGGCTGACTCTCCCCGCCTCGAGTCGGCTAGAGCAGCTAGTTGCGAGGGCCAGGTAACGGAGCAGGAGGTCTTTACTGCGCTGAAGCAGGTCAGCTGTGACAGATCACTGGGACTTGATGGTCTGCCATACGAACTATATTTGAGGCTGTCGCCCATGTTTCTGCCTCTTCTGACGGATGTGTTCAACCATTGGTTTGCGCAGGGATCCATCCCGGGGCAAGTCACTAAGGGAGTGATCACATTGCTGAGGAAAGGTGACAGGCATGGTGGGGAAGAGCTAGATGATTACAGGCCCATAACTCTGCTAAACACAGAGTTGAAAATTTTGGCCAAGGTCCTATCGAATCGGCTGCAGGTTGTTATCGACGAGTTCGTTGAACCAGAACAGAACTACGCTGTGAAGGGGAGATCGATTCAGAACAACTTGCACCTGATCCGCATGATCCTAGAGGGAGGGATAGATGACGACACGGAAGCCACGCTGATCAACTTAGATCAGTCCAAAGCTTTCGATAGGGTCGACCATCATTTCTTGGCATCTGTCTTAGAGGCCGCCGGTTTCAAACCGGACTTCTGCAAGTGGATCTCCATGATGTATCGACAGCCTACAGCCGTTGTGCAAATCAACGGAAAGTGCTTGAAACCCTTTGTTATCTCTCAGTCGGTTCGTCAGGGTTGTCCGCTGTCGCCCCTGCTCTATGTCCTGGCTTTGGAGCCCCTGCTCCACAGGCTGAGGCATGGGGAGGCAAATTCGACCCTGCGCGGAATTGCAATACCTGGTGGCTCAGCCGCCAAGATATCCACATTCACCGATGATGTCACGGTCTTTGTGTCAAGCTTCAGAGACATTGAGATTGTGTCGGAGGCGCTCGCTCGATACGAAAGAATTACAGGGACGAAGATAAACCACAGCAAGTCGATAGGACTGCGGTTGGGCGCCTGGAGTAGCAACTCCAACCTCCCGGCACCCTTCAGCTGGACGGATGGTTCAGTTCAGATCCTCGGCTTGTGGTTCGGAATGGGTCTCCAGCTTGACAAAAATTGGTTGGAGGTACGGTCAAGGTGGAGGCTGCAGTCAATTCGTGGCTTCCTAGGAAACTTTCCTTAAAAGGTAGAGCTGAGGCGTTCACCACTTATGTCTTTCCTCTCATCCTTTACCGACTGGCTGTACTTCCCCTGCCTGCAAAACACGTAACAGATCTCGTTGAACTCTTGTCCTCACTTTTTTGGGACAGAGGAAGACACTGGGTGAGTAGACAGGTCTGTATTCAATGCCTGTGTGAGGGAGGCTTGGGAATGCTGGACTTGAAGCGTCATCGAGATGCTGAGAGGCTGGCCTTCCTGAGCCAGTATATGCAAGATGACGAACCATGGCACCCCGTGGTTACTGCCGACTTCCCCGACCTCATTCTCGACCCTTCTATCGAGAGCAGTCGCATGCCGCGGAGGAGCATCTGCCTACATGAAAGAGTGACGAGCCACGCTAAAACGACTACCAAGGTCCAGTGACCTTGTGACTGCTACCCGTAGGGAACTCCACAGGGATCTATTGAAGGGGGCCGCCGACAACCTGCTATGCGCGTGTTTGGGTTGGCAGCAGAATGAGATCTGCTCCGTGGGTAGCTGGGCGCCAGGTTTGAGTCATCTGAAAAATTCGAAGTTCTCTCTGACCTTGCGATTGGCCCGAAATGCACTTCCACTCAACATTATACAATGCAGTTCCGGGTTTTTGGAGTCACCTGATTGTCCCCCGTTGTGGAACAACGGCCATAGAAACGACTGATCACGCTTTCTTTGATTGCCGTGAACTCCACCAGTACTGGTCGTATGTCATCCTGAGCATCCTCGCCCAATTACTGTATCCAATGTTGTGGACAACGTGAGGCCGCCGAAAACAAATGGTCTACGTTATGATCCTGGCCATGGCAAGAATGGTGATTTGGACGTCACGTCTGCAAGGTTGCCAGGAGGTGTTGTCTTTTTATGATTAGGATCTGATCGCTTTCTTTAAACACCAACTACGGATGAAGATCAGATGTGATAGAAGAAGGTTGCATCATGTGGCATTTGACAGAAGATGGATACATGTAGCAAGTCTGTGTGTACGAAGAGGAGCCAAATTTGAATACGTGTTCCCCGCCTAGGTATGGAACGTAAAGTAAAATTAAACACGTAGCCTCTCAGCTAGCTGAGTGTATGTTCATCCCTCCCCGATTAGCACGCCTCCAAGATCCCCATCCCCTCCTACTTTCAATTTTTGTTTTCACCCCTTCCTCTAAATTTCATCCATCTTGGAGAGAAAGAAATACAAATTAACCCTCATCCCTTACCCACAAAATTTTCTTTTCTCCATTCACCCGCATCCAGAGGGCATCCCCACTTAGAGACTGATTCACAGAAGCGAGGTTCCTTTTACAAACCTAGTGGAACAGGCAGTCTATCAACTAGATGGGGTTGGGAGGGTCCTACTAATCACGTTTTGTTTTTTCTTCCCCCCACCCTCAACAAAATAAATGAATTATTGTACCATTTTATTGTTATCTTTTTTGTTTTTACACGTCAATAAAAAATGTTTTAAAAATTGGAAGTTAAGTAGGACGTCCCCCAGGATGAAAGGGTGAATGCAGTATTATGGTGAAAGAAGATACTAGCTGGGAGAAATCTTTGATTTTGTTTAGTTCTGGAGTGACAAGGATGACCAACGAACCCCCCCACAATCCCCCCTTTTGAGTTGGCCATGTGCCTAAGTTTTTTGTTCGTTGTTGATTTTCACTGTATTTTTAACATGAATAAAGGATTTAATATCTCAAAGTGTAGTATCTGTTCCGGCAGATGCTGCAATCAAATACCATTGCCCTTGTGGCAATCTTCTGGTCCATGTAAGAGCAACCCTACATGGGCCAGCTGGCAAATCACTATCCAGCTCCCATTTCCCATCTCTCGGGAGCTGGTCCCCTTTTCTCTTCCCCCTCCCCCCTCTCTCTCTCTCTCTCTCTCTCTCTCTCTCTCTCTCTCTCCACATTAAAAAACGGCCTTGTACCTAATTTGCTTAGTGGGGAAGCAAATAAATACAACCCTATTTACCTGCTCCCCACAAGAGCAGAGTCAGACATACCTTCGGATTTTAATATGGGGAAAAATCCAGTTTCAAAAAAGGAGTACTCTTGACTGAAATAAAAAATAAAATTGTCTCGGTGTTCACTTCATGAGAACAGACTACGTTTTATATCAGAACAGATACTACACCTTGAAATATTTATTTGCACAAAATATTTTTAACAATTACATTTTAACATTTGAACAAATTAGACACAAGGCCATTCAAAAGTGTATGAAAATGAGTGTCGTTGGTCACCATTTGTCACCATGACTAGCAAATGCTTATCCTACTCTTAATTGATATCATCAATCACCATAATACCACATTTACTTCATGTTACATATATGAATAAGTTTGTGGTTATTAGTTTTTCTCGGCCGTATCTACGAAAAGTTATTTTAATTTTAAATGAACACAAGACACTTTTTTACGATTTCAAATATGGCTTGTTTATTTTACACCCATCAAAATGCAAGTAACAATTACGCATCAGAGGTGGAGTTAGTTGGAGGAGATTAGGTTGCAAAACTCTCTCTCGGTTTGTCTCTGTCGCTCTGTACCTCTGACTTCACTCTTTTCGACTATGTCGCTTGTCCTTTTACATTGTAACTATGACCTCATCACCTTCTTTTTGCCCAGCTTTGTTTATTCTTCTCGGCTGGTTTTGTTATAACCAACTTTTACATGGGTCAGAGTTTCCCTGGGGATTGACGTCATCATGACGCCTTTCTTTGGTGACTCTGGCTGTTCCAGGCACCGTGAATATCGGTTAGCTTTCCCCGGGGATTATGACATCATTGTGTCCTGGTGGTTCCCAGGTCCACCTTGCTCTCTCTAACATTCACAGGTCGTTCTACTTAAAATTTTCCAAATCGTTAAAAAAAAATCTTATTGAAAATCATTAAATACCTTTTGATCTTTGTCTGGTCTGATAACTATTTCAGCAATAGAAACTTGCAAAGATTCATCGTTTGTTACAAATTACAAACTTAAAATGTCTTTTACATTTACTGGCTATAATTCTATCATCTTTCTTTTTACTATAAAGACAAAACAGAATGTCACTAAATTGTACTGAAATGGTGAAAATGGTCTACCTTAAGTCTAAATAATTGCATTTAGTTTTGTTTTTTTTTTCAGCGATCCTCAAAGAAAAACGAAAATTATTTTTTTTTATTATTATGCTCTTAATTTATATATTTATATGTATTTTTTTTTATTCTAGTATTTCGGCAAGGTGACATTGGTACAAACTGGTATACAGTGGTTTCCGGAACCTTGCAGGTTTACTTATCAGACACAGGAGATCAAAAGGTTAGTACATTTATTTATACTCATATTATACTTATGTCATATAGTAGCCTTTTAACTTATCATCTACCATTTATTTATTATATTTATACTAGAATGGGTGCCCGGCGTTGCCCGGGTGTTTGGAGGTATATGTTGAGCAAAAAAAAAAAGGTCAATTTTTTTTAAACTTTGACCCCTATTATGACCTCTTAATATTTCTTGTTTTGGCTCAAATCAAGTTATTTAGTTAGATCCATGTCCAAGGAACCTAAAGTTTCAAGTGTTTAGACCCAAAATTGGCGGAGGAGTTTGGTAGAGTTCTTAAAGGTCAAATCGTTGAACTTTGGCCCTTAACAGCCAAATTTCTGGCCGAAAACCGATCACCCAGGTTTTCCCAAATCTCAGTACCCTGTATATAAAATTTCGAGTCTGTAGACTTAAACTTGACAGAGTTATTGCGTAGGTAAATGCACACACACAGACACACACAGAGACATGTTCACTTTTATATATATAGATTATATGCTAAAGGCATAGGCGATAAAGTCGATAGTAAAGTGGTCTAATCAATACGAGTACTTCCAAGTTTTTCTTCCTTACAAAAATATGATTGGCTGCTTGAGTCATAAATACTGACTGGTGGAGCCACAAAGGAAAGAGACGTCAAAATTATGCTGCAAGCCTCATGTTAAGGAATACCAACTCCGATCATGAACACTTGTTCAGTCAAGCGGGGTCCTGGATATGACCTTAAACTATATCCGATGGTGAGGCCCCAGCTTGCGGGCTTTGGAGAGTGTGGAGCCACCCTTTAATTGCCATTGCTCCCAGGTCCACTCTGACCCAGAGTGGTAGTACTTGTTAGGGTCCTAACTATGGGTTGAATAGAAGGTGACTTAAAAAAAAAAAAAATATATATATTCTATTAAAAAATTTTTCTTCAAAATCACTGGATTCGGCATTAAATAACCTGAAGAGGGTTGATATGCCGTCAAACAAAACAACCAACCAACCAATCAGTCAAGCGACTTACCAATTTATTACTCAAAACGTAGCAAAGACCACTCAGCTTATTCAAACGAACATATCCCTTTCACAAGTCATATCACCAAGACTAGCGCAACCCTTTGGACATCTCCAGTCCACTGTGTAAAAATGTTAATGAATTCAAGAATACAGAACTGTGATTCTTACCATCCTCATGTATGTCTGCGAAACTTGAGCTATATATGTGAGACATGCCGGGAAAGTGAATCTTTTACTCATAAGCTTCCTCTGTAGATTAATGAGAATCAAGTAGCAAGACACGATACCAGACACCAAAGTTTTAGCTCAAGAATCCCATCAATACACACCATGTTGCAGCAATGTCAGATTCGTTGGGCAATGCTTTTTTTTTTTTTTTTTACATAGGCGTCGCCACTTATCAAGGCCGATAGGCCACTCAAGGATAAGGGTTAAAGAGTGTACAGTAGTCAAAAGGACAATATAGTAATCGATAGTAATGGAAGTTCAGTAAATTTGTTAACTTAAGTGAAACGGCTCATCAGAAACTTGTTCACGTTGGACTTGAAGACAACCATATTATAGACAGCTGGAAAGCAGGAAAACGGAAGACAATTCCACAGGCGTGCAGTTCTAAGAAAGAAGCTTTGATCAATCTGGAATCTATGTTTAGGTTTAGGCACAGATAAAGAGTGGGGAAAATTATTGATAATGTTTTCAGCTAGTCTAGTGTTTCTTGTGAAAGTTTGGCGAGGGGGGACCATAGATTGAAGCTCAGTCGAACACTTTCCATGAAAATAACGATAAAGCAGAGACAAACTCGCAACATCTCTTCTGTGAGATAGAGGTTGCAGCTAAGAGAAAAGGACATCTCCCACCAGGCCACGAAGTCTATTTTGAACCCTTTCAATATAGGATGCTGCATATCAGATTCTAAATTCCCAAAACAATTATCTTTAGGGTGCGCTGTCCATCTTTCTGACGATTGAAGTTCGGCCGAGCACTTGTCATGAAAATAAAAATAGAACGGAAATAGACTCGCTATGTCTGCTCTATGAGAAAAAAGGTAGCAGAGAGAAGAAGAGGACATACCCCACCAGATTTTGAAGCTTGTTCTGTACCCTATCAAGGCAGGGGAGGATACCCTGAGTAGACTCTTCTCAGATGTAGCAACAGTACTCCATTTTAGGACATGTTTAGCTCTTATATCGGTAAAGGATCGAATCAGAAGTGAAATATCTTTTCGAGCATAAAATATCTTTCAAATAATCTTTCACAAAAAACACCCATCTAGCCGAATCCACTGTGAAAAATTTCCCCCACTCTTTATCTGTGCCTAAATCAAAACGTGGATTCCATGAACAAAGCTTCTTTCTTAGAACTGCACGCCTGTGGAACTCTGTTCCGTCTGCCTACTTCCCACCTGACTACAACTTGGATGTGTTCAAGTCCAACGTTAACAAATTCCTAATGAACTGCCCCCTTAAGTAAACACTTGATCAAATCTCCACACTAACGTAATGTACTTGCAATAACCTTTATCCCTGAGTGGCTTCACAGCCTTGATAAGATGTGACCACTGTGTAAAAAAAAAAAAAAGCCGTACAATGATTCAACCATTTTTCTGGCGACTTTGGCAACAGATTTGATGCAAGTTTACCATTAAAGATCAGGATGATGACCTTGTATCTGTCGGGCTGAGATATTGTTCTGTACACTTCTGAACCAACCATCCACCCTCCCACGTCTGATCGCCTCTTTTTTTGAGAAGGGGCTAGTTCGTTTCTAACCGCCTAAGAGTCCCCTACTGGGAAATGCCAACGAAATTGCTCAAGCAATTTTTGTAGGCCAAAGTGCATTCTCCTAGTTGGTTTGCTTTTTAAAACCTAACCTAATCTTGTATCTAAACGTATTGAGATGTGAATACTTCCTTAGCACTTTATTCATTGTGACATGCGTCCATGTGGACTAAAACAGTGGTCTGAATAATCTAAATAATATAAGTTTACTATCGTAAAAAATATTCCAAGACATAATGGCTTTCTAGTATATTTTTGGATATCGCGTGTAAAAACAGGAATGCTCTGAGCTGGTGGTTTTATGCGAGATTCGACTGAAGATTGTTGGGCTTGTTTTGCAGAGTTGCAGACGAAAGAAAGGTGACTTTAAAATGCAATGGATATTCAGATTATAGAGTTTGTCTGGAATATTAGGTTTTGTTTGCTTATTTGGTTTTACGGTATATCAACCCTTTTCAGGTTATTTAATGCTGAATCCAGTTATTTTGAAAACAGTATCCATGTTGCATCCAGTTATTTTGTAGAAGTTTTTTATTCTTCAAGCTCTTTGTATCTTCAATTGCTAATTTCTAGTGTTTGGTTTGGTTTGGTTGTTTATAGTGGATTTTATTGTTTTTGTTCTCTGCCCTGCAGAACATGAATGAGTTTTGCAATGGGAGAGGGAAAAGGGTTACAGTATTAATGTTTGGTACATTTTAAGTTGGGAAACCAGTCAGGTTGTGGTGAAGATAAAGAGAAAAGGGAAATGGGAAGAAGGAAAAGTGGGGAAAGGTGGGTTATTGTTTTTGGTTTTGCTTTTGCAGAACATAATTAAGTTTTGCAAAAGAAATTAGAAAAACAAAAAGCATCAATGTTAGGTGCATTCCATCCCATCCCAGGGAGCCGATAACTTCAGACAGCCTGATCTGGTAGCACCAGGCTGAAATATTAACTTTGAAATAACATTTTTATCACTAAACGCACAGAGTGTCTTAACACATCTTAATAATATCTGTTATTTTTTTTTGGGGGGGGATGAGAAAGAGGGAGAAAAAGAGAGCGTTCTGGTAGTTATTATTATTATTATTATTATTATTATTATTATTATTACTATTATTATTATTATTAAACAAAATCAGAATTATTATTAGTGAACAAGACGAATGAAATGAAAACAGTTTCTTTACTTATGAGAACGTTTTATGACAGTTATTTGTTGAATTAATATTATGAATTATGAAAATTGCTAGAAAAAATATCTGAAACTAATTTTATATTATTGTCATTCGTATCATGAATATTATGGAGTTTATTTTCGAATAAATTAATTTTCTGTTTGGATTTATTGTTCATGAAACCTGATCTGCTTCTAAAGCAGCAACTAAAGAACTTAGTCAAAATATTGGCAATTCTAAGATAAGTAGAAATTTTTGCTTTTTTTTTTTGCTTTTGAACTTTGTTTATTGAATTATTTGTTAAATTAATTAGTCATTCCCAGCTGCATGTTATCTTTCCGTATTTATATTCGAGTCCGAGGATGAAGAGGATAGTGTGCGATCGTTTATTGTGTCAGTTTCAGATAACAATTATACTGTCAATTCATATAATTGAAATACTATTGAAATATATATGACTTTATAACTTAGTCGTCTGTCCTTATGAAATAACTCATGAAATCTAATACATAAATTTAAGTTAGTCGGATTCTCCAAGTCAGACCTAAATAGCAATGCATCTAACAAATCGATACTTTGATATGATTAGCAATATCTTTCTTTACATACATCATGTTCTTTACATTAAAAATGGTGACCCCCTCCAAAAAAATGTCATCTATGAAATCTAATATATAAATGTTATATTAATGATTTTCCCCGTTAGACCTAAATAGCAACGCATCTAACCAATCGATATTTGATTCTGATTGGCAGATATCTTTCTTTTTATGTATACACCGTGTTCTTTACACTAAAAACGTCTAATTCACTTTATTTTTTTTTTGAAAATTATTCTGACAAGGAAGATTATTACAATGTAGACAATTTTAAATAATAACCTAAATAGCTCTAAATATAAGCCTCTGTTAGTCAAATTTTCCATGTTAGATATAAAATAGCTACATATCTAACAAATCGATATTTAATTCTAAATAGCAATTTCTTTTTATACTTACACTATGTTCTTTACAATAAAAAAAGGTGAAGCCCCGAAAATGCCTCCATGAAATCTCATATATAAATCTCAGTTGGATTTTCCATGACAGACCTAAATAGCAATCCATCTAAAAAATCGATATTTGAATATAACTAGCAATATATTTCTTTATATACTATAAATAGCAATCCATCTAAAAAATCGATATTTGAATATAACTAGCAATATATTTCTTTATATACTAACACCATGTTCTTTACATTAAAAAGGTGCAATCTAACTTGGTCTTTTGGCCAAGATCAAAGTGTAGTACCTGTTCTTCAGATGCTGCACTCCCATTTCTTGTTCTCTTTCGGTGGAGAAGCAGTCCTTCACAGCTGAGACAATTTTTTTTATTTTTGTACCTTTTCTCCACGTTAAAAAACAACCCTGGTGTCTAACTCTGTCCTGTGGGGAGACAGTGTAAATAGGTACATTAAAAAGATGACCCTCCCCCCGCAAAAAAAAAAAATGTCACGCATGACATATAGCATATAAATGTCAGTCGGATTTTCTATGTTAGGCTTGAATAGCAATGAATCTAACGAATCGATATTTAATTCTGACTAGCAATTTCTTTCTTTTTTATACTTTACACAAAGTTATTTGTACTAAATAGTAGGGCTAGTTGGCAGGCGAAGGCTAAGGAAAACATGGGATGAAATGATCAAGAGAAAAAGCGGGATAAATAATGACCTTGCAAAAGGTTAGTTTGGAAACAATTTTCTCAAAGCCGTTCAACATATTAGCATATAAAACGAACATTAAACTGATGATGATGATGATGATGATGATGATGATGATGATGATGATGATGATGAGGAGGAGGAGGAGGAGGAGGAGGAGGAAATCAAATTTATTGGCAAAAGAATAGCTAATTTCAACAAGCGAT
The DNA here is from genome assembly GCF_053919585.1 of Euprymna scolopes. Classification (NCBI taxonomy): domain Eukaryota; kingdom Metazoa; phylum Mollusca; class Cephalopoda; order Sepiida; family Sepiolidae; genus Euprymna; species Euprymna scolopes. Next base: position 71,864,437 of record NC_136506.1, read on the forward strand.
GTAAATAGTAACTTGTTCTCGCTCTGTCAGCCATGATTGGGTAGAAGTCTTAAGTAATTCTTGGTTACATTCTTAGTATCACCTGTTTGAAGCATTGAAATTTCGACCTCCGGAAAACTGTCACTTAGAACCGATTATTACTTAACACGTTATCCTGGGACAGAATAACGTTTCATACTAGTTAAGGATACATCCTTTATAATTTACCTTACAAAGTTTTGGTCATTTTTATTCTTTTACAAGGGGACTCACCGCTTATCAAGGCCCAGGCGCCACTCAAGAATAAGGGCTAATGAAAGAACACCTTGATGAACGGTAATGGTGTAAATTGGGTATAGATTATTTATGAAGATGTCTCAACAAGAATTTGTTTACATTAGACTTGAAAACTACTATTTGATAGTTATTTGGGAAGCAATCCCATGGTATTTTGTTCCTGAGATAGGCATCTCTAAAAAAGAAGCTTTGCTCATGAAATTTTCGTTTAGTTTAGATATATAGAGAGAGTAAGGGAAATTGTTGGTAGCGATTATAGCTGTACAAATGTTTGCCATTAATATTTTACAGGGAACATCATAGATTGAAGCTCGGCCAAGCACTTGTCATGAAAATAAAAATAGAACGGAAATAGACTCGCTATGTCTGCTCTATGAGAAAAAGGTAGCAGAGAGAAGAAGAGGACATCCCTCACCAGATTTTGTGGCTTGTTTTGTACCTTATCAAGGCAGGAGAGGATACTCTGAGTAGACTCTTCTCAAATGTAGCAACAGTACTCCATTTTAGGACATGTTTAGCTCTTATATCGGTAGAGGATCGAATCAGAAATTAAATAACTTTTCAAGCTATACAATGATTCAACCATTTTTCTGGCGACTTTGGCAACGGATTTGATGCAAGTCTACCATTTAAGATCAGGATGATGACCTTGTATCTGTCGGGATGAGATATGGTTTTGTGCACTTCTAAACCATCCACCCTCCCAACGTCTGATCACCTCTTTTTGAGAAGGGGCTTCTTTATTTCTAACTGTCTTAGTTTATTTCTAACCGCCTGAGAGACCCCTACTGGGAAATGCCAACGAAGTGGCTCAAGCATTTTTTGTAGGCCAAAGTGCATTCTCCTAGTTGGTTTGCTTTTTAAAACCTAACCTAATCTTGTGTCTAAACGTATTGAGATGTGAATACCACCTTAGCACTTTATTCATTGTGACATGCGTCCATGTGGACAAAACAGTGGTCTAAATAATCTAAATAATATAAGTTTACTATCGTAAAAAAAATTCCAAGACATAATGGCTTTCTAGTATATTTTTGGATATTGCATGTAAAAACAGGAATGCTCTGAGCTGGTGGTTTTATGCAAGATTCGACTGAAGATTGTTGGGCTTGTTTTGCAGAGTTGCAGACGAAAGAAAGGTGACCTTTAAAATGCAAATTATAGAGTTTGTCTGGAATATTAACTTTGAAATAACATTTTTATCACTAAAACGCACAGAATGTCTGAACACATCTTAATGATGTTTGATACTTGGGGGCGGGAAGAAAATGACAGAGATGGAGCGAGAGGAAGAAAAAGAAAGGAATGGTAAGAGAGAAAGAGCACAAGGAAGAGGGAGGGGGATAAAGGGATAGAGAGAGAAGGAGTTAGGTAGAAAGGAATAGGGAGAGCTGGAGAGATACAAGGTGGAGATATTCACAAAAGAAGTAATTTTTTACTAAACGCACAGAATGTCTGAAGACATCTTAACAATATCTGAGTGGATGGAAGAGTGGGAGAGAGAGAGAGAGAGAGAGAGAGAGGGGGGGCAATAAGAGAGGGGGAGGAGGGAAAGAGACAGAAGAAGAGAGAAGGAGTACGATGGAAAGAGAGAGAGAGAAGTCGAAGATATTTCTATTTGAAGAGAGAGGGAAGGAGAAGGGGAGAGGGAGAAGGGAGAGATATTGTCGAGATTCTTTCACAGAGGAATTATTTTACTAACAAGATTAAATTCTTCACATGTGTTTTTTTTTTACTGATCTTGTCGTCAGAAATAATAAGAAATTGAATTTGTTTCAAATAGAAGAAAACTTTAACCTTAACTTCTACATACTTTTTTCTTATTTCTATCTGTTTTTTTTTTGTTTTTTTGTTGTTTTTTTGTTCTGCAGACTTAGTAACTACAGCTTTGAGTTCATCCAAACTTAGATAGATGTACCCTTTAAAAATCTCATTTTTCCATACATTGGCTACTTGTTTCTCACTCCTTGACAGGGTTCAAAAAAGAGTCACCAACCTGATAGGTCCTGAACTTTCATCTAAGCTTCAGCCCCTGTCCCATCGAAGAAATGTTGCATCCCTCTGCCTGTTCTACAAGTACTTTAATGGTGAATGCTCTGACGAACTACAAGCACTTGTACCCCTTCGACGTGAATACCCCCAACAAACCCGACAAGCAGCTAAATTCCACCCCTTCACAGTAGAGATCCCTAGGTGTAAAAAAGCCTTCTACTCCAATAGTTTTTTCCCTAGAACTGCTAGACTTTGGAACTCCCTTCCGGGATTCTGCTTTCCCAACTGTACTGACATGCAGAAGTTCAAGTGTAATGTGAACAGACATCTTGCTACTCGTCTCTCTTCACAATACCCTTGCAAATTATGTCACCGGTAATAGCCCCCTACTTCAAAGTGGCATTGTGCCTTGTTTGGGGTGAAAATTGAATAAAAAAATTTTTTTTTTAAACATTTGCCAATAGATATTAAAAGGCATACATAATACTTTACTAATCAATCAATCAGGTTCAGAATTCTTTTTTGGAGTCTCCAGACTCGTTGTTGCCATCGAAGTGTCCTTCTGTGCGTTTAGTAAAAAATGTAATACAATTCAACTTCCGGTTGTCATGCTGAATGATCTTCCATTTACCTTCAATAAAGTTAGTATTTGATGGATAAAGGTAATAGGAATCGACAAAAATTTTCGCTCCTTAATGGGAAAAGCAAAAAAAAAAAAATAGAAATTTCAACAGTATATTAATCATGCTTTTCAAATTTTCTCTGTTACCACTTGCATTTAGGCAAAAATGCACTTTCGTATAAACAAAAACCAAAACATCTCCATTTCCTTTTATCAACATTTTTTCTTACTAAATCCTTTCCATTCCAAAGAAAAAAATCTATCCACCTATTTTCTCAGGTATATATTTTTTGTCTCCGATGAGTTGTTTAGTGGGTTTTCGCTATTCAATGAAATACATGTGAGACATACTTCATAGAAAATATGAATAAAATATGATTGATAAAATTACATCTGGTTTTGGAATGTTGAATAGCGATATATATGCATATATACATCCACGCACACAAACATACATACACACACATACACACACATACATACACACATACACATATATGATGATTGATACTTCTTGACAGAAGTTTGCCATCTCTTCCTTAAGTGTTATTGCGTCCGTGTGCACGTAGACGACTCCAGCTTTCGTGCCTACATGAAAGTTCACTGATGTGGCATAAAAAAAAACCTTCCTTCTTGTAAAGGTGATCGCATGATAATATTGTGAATCCTCAAATGTCGTGCCAGGCCACTTTTAGGTTTGCAGATTAGACCACACATATGACAGCGTTGCCAGATGTGCTGTAGAAGCCTCCTCATAAGATTGTCGTTTCTGACTTTGATTGTGTGATTTCATATGATTAACTAAACCAGCTTTTGACAAAAGGTATCTGTCACATACAGTGCACTTCAGTGTATACATGCATAGTCATCCACAGACAGACTGTTTCTCTGCATCGCAGCTCTTTAGTGCAGCTAGACTAGCAACTACCTCAAGCCAGGATTGAAACTCGACCGCCTAGGTGGCGACAGTCAGCGCTTCCAACCATTAGGCCATTTAGTTGCTGCTGAAATGGGTGTGCGAAATTACAACGATTAAACATTGTCTAAACGCCTAAGCTCTATTTGTTTACATAAAGAACATTGTTTTATACGCTAGCGGCACTTTGTTATTTAAAGTAAAAGAATTATTTAAAATTCCAATGGCCAAGTCTTTATTCTTTCCGAACTTCAACATAATTCAATGTAATTTTACAACCTGGAATAAACACATAATTAACAAGATCTTTCGGTTCAACTCGGCTAGGAATTTTTATTCTCAGCCACCAAAAATCAACAGAGATTAAAGCATTCCTGTAATGATCCGGTTCCTGTTGATTTTGCCGTGGGAGTTTAGTTCTGTGCAGTTCTAGAAGGTCCAACTTCTCAGGCTTGGCCTTCTATCCTTTAGAAGGGATTAGTGTATTGCTCATCGCCTGAGGCGTCCTCACTGAGGAATTCCGACGGGGCTGCCCAGGCACTTTTTGCAGGTCAGAATGCCCTACCCCGAGGGCGCTGACTTTTCAATCCCATTTTCCGACCCTGGTGTCTAATTTTTTTCGGTGAGAGAGAAATAAACACTTTTTTTTTTTTAATGGGATCTTTTAATTCATGCAGCTCATTAGAAGACCAGTAAATCACTTTTTGAGAAAAATCTTCAAGCCAAAAAAATCCAAAAAACTTTTTTCATGCATTTCTCAGAGAAAGTAGTTCCTTAGAGGAATCAAAGATTCAATTTTTTTTTACAAAGGAGTCACTACTTATCAAGGCGCGAGGGCCACTCGAGGATAAAGGTTAATGAGTGTACAATGGTCATGGGGAACATGTCAGTCATCGATAGTAGTGGAAATTTGTTAAATTGAATTACTTAAAGGGATGGCTCATGAAGAATTTGTTGATGTTGGACTTGAAGATAACCATATTATAGTCAGTTGGAAAATAGGACAACGGAACAGAGTTCCACAGGCATGCAGTTCTAAGAAAGAAGCTTTGTTCATGGAATGTACGTTTAGGTTTAGGCACAGATAAAGAGTGGGGGAAATTATTGATAGTGGTTTTGGCTAGATGAATGTTTTTCGTGAAAGTCAGGCCAGGGTGGGGGGCATAGATTGAAGCTCAGATGAGCACTTCCCATGAAAATAACGATAAAGCAGAGACAGGCTCGTGACGTCTCTTCTGTGGGAAAGAGGTTCCAGGAAAGAGAAAAGGGCATCCCCCACTAGGCTATGAAGTCTATTTTGAACTCTGTCAAGGCAGGATAAGTCCTTTCTAGCAGCTCCTGCCCAGATGTGGCAATTGCATCAGCGGTGAGATATTTACTGGAACGGTAAAACGATCCCACCATTTTCCCAGCAGTCCTTGCAATTCATATTCAGCCGGTGATTTTGTGTATACACACACACGTGTGTGTGTGTTTTGAAGTTTCTACGTATGCTTCTATGTAAATAGTCTATTTTAGTGACTGAAGAAATATGGAATCACGATGGAAATGCTATTTCAAATTGAAATGTGACAGGTCGACAAAAATTTTGTGTGAAACTTATGCCAGACAGACTAAAAAAAGGGTAATTTCAAGCTTGAATGTGACAGACCAACGAAAATGTTATTTCAAACATAGGCTTGACAGACTAATCTACAGATTAAATAAATAAAAAAATTTTTTTTTTTTTAATTAAATTTTCACCCCCAAACAAGGCAAATTGTCACTTTGGTGTAGGGGGCTACTATCAGGGGCAGCAACTACTGGGGTACTATGTAGGGATTTGGGCAGCAAGATGTCGGTTCACGTTACACTTGAACTTCTGCACGTCAGTACTGTTGGGGAAGCAAGGACCTGGAATGGAATTCCAGAGTCTAGCGGTTCTGGGGAAGAAACTATTGGAGTAAAAAGATCTTTTACATCTAAGGATCTCTACAGCGTGGGGGTGGGATTTAGCAGCCTGTCAGGTTTGTCGAGGGTGCTCACGTCGTGGGGGCACAAGTGATTGCAGTTCGTCAGAGCATTCACCACTAAAATACTTGTAGAAAAGGCAGAGGGATGCAACATTTCGTCGATGGGACAGAGGCTGAAGCTTAGATGCCAGTTCAGGGCCTATCAGGTTTGCGACTCTCTTTTGAATCTTGTCAAGGAGCGAGAGACTAGTAGCAGATGCACCAGCCCAGATATGATAGCAATACTCCATACATGAGCGAATGGTGGCCTTGTAGAGGTACAGGATACTTTCGGGTGTTAGTAGTTTTCTAGCACAGTAGAGAGAGCCCACCTTTCTTGCAGCAGCTCTGGCAATACCTTCAATAAATAAAATGAATAGAGATTGTTGGACGCGTCTAAAGTAATGTTTCCATTCATGAATGTATTAGCTGCTTGAGAAATGTATCGAAGAAAACAGCTGCCCTCCTGACAATCACGGAAGATGGACAGGTAAATAGAATACAAAAATCACAACCAAGTCATGTGCGACGATTCTACATTAATGGCAGTCGAAATGTCAATGGGAACGGTGAACTTGATTGCAAAAAGTGACAGAAGTGAGAATTTCACCAAACATGTGACGTATCTGCATTCCTAGGACAAGAGACCGTTTCCAAAGACCATCCTGAATAATTTCTGCAGATGAGATGCCGGTGACTTTTCAAAATGACACTTTCGAAAAGTAAACACTTAAGCTCAATAGGAACGAAATAGGAAGTCAGAGTTCAAAGGTCATGACCTTTGTGCCTGATTTGCATACCAAGAGTTTGAATGCAAAAACGCAATAAATCTAATTCCTTGAAACTGAAGAGGTAGACTTTACAAAGGTGGATATTTAAGACCTAAAATTCAATCATAAATGCTTATCTACTTTATAAAGGGTAGTTGTCTCCGTGTATGACCAGCTAAAAGTTAAAAAAAAAAAAAACCTACAAAACTCATACCACAAAGTTGGTATATTATTAATCGGCACTTCTCTTGATGAATGATATTTAAAATTTAGAAAACAAAGTATTCAATCTTTGAATATCAACAGAGCCAGTTTTTGTTGGCTGTGGGGTCGGGCACTTTTTTTTTTTTTTCAGCCGAATTTATGTACTTACAACTGCTTTTTATGCGATAGATAATATCTCAGCAAATGAAAAATAAATAAATAGTGTGTTTATATGCTTGTAATGTTACCCACGTTTATACATATAGACCCAACACGTTGTAGCAGAGTATGTCGCAAAGGAACATAGGACAAGTAATAACTTGATTCCTTTTTTTCTGTTTAACAACGACATTTATTTCCACATTCTCTGGCCATGCATGATTTCACGTTATAACTGTGACGTTTTCTGTGATCGTTTTCTCTAACGTGCTCTCTCTCTCTCTCTCTCTCTCTCTCTCTCTCTCTCTCTCTCCCTATCTCTCTCTCCCTATCTCTCTCTCTCTCTCTCCTTTTTGTAGTCTTTTTTTTGCTGTCGTTGTTTCACTAAAAATAAACAAATCTTTTTTTCAGACTAGAGGAAATATTTTTTTTCAAATACGAGTCAAACATAAAAAGAAGAAAAAGTGACCCCTTAAGAAAAAAAAAAAATGTTCGTTTACTTTTTTAAAATCGTAAATTTTTTTGGTGTTTTTTTTTTATAATGTTTTGCATTCTTTTTTTTTTTAACTTAAGGGAACTTTTTTCTTTTTATATATGACAGAAAAAAAAAAGCTTGTTTATTTTTTTACAAATATTTTTAACAAAAACAAAAAAAAAAACAGTATGGCAGAACATCTAAATTAAAATCGGTTGCTTCTTATTGTTCTTGACATAAGAATCCCAGGTTGCTCAAATGACGTGCGTAAATATCACGACTAGGAAATCAGCAGGAGCTAGGTGTCGTGCCTTTCTAATGCCGTAATTTGTCGTTCATAAAGAGTAAAACCAGTTGAGAGGATTATTTTTTCTGTTATTCAAATGGCAACCCAACATAGGAGTACTTATAAACAAGGAGTACTTATAAACAAGGAGTACTTATAAACAGGAATGCATATAAACAAGGAGTGTTTAAAACAAGGAGTACTTATAAACAAAATTTGTTTAATTACTGAGAACATCTTTTGCTTGTTTTGCTTAAAGTCGCACCTTAATTGCAATACGAAAAACTCTACACCTTTTGTAATTCTAATATTTTTCAAACGAAATATTTTTGAAAAAATATTTTTTTTATTGAATTTGTTTGGAACTGTTAATTGCTTTTAGAAAATGAGAAAAAAAGTTAATATATGAATATGAAGTACTTCAAAATATGAAATAAAATTTCAGACAAAATTAAATATTTAGTATATGGAATTAGAAAAATACCCGCCCCAGGATGGGTAAAATTGTGACGTAGTCTCTGGCCTCGGTAGGGCTTTTTTGGGCGATAATAACGTCTTTGTCTATAATCAAGAACCACGCCGATATTCAATATTGATTTGGTATAAAAGTTATTGTTTTAGGGAAAGATGTTCATTGAGACATGTTAAATGTATATAGCGGTCGATATTAGTAAAAAGGGAGGTCCTTACTCGGAGACGGGTTATTATCGTCTGTATCTTAAGAAGGCTAACACCGGAAAGAAAGAAACGTGACTCCTTAAGGGGAGAGTTCTCAAATCAAAGGGATATAACTCAGGATGCTAAGGTTTACTCTCTTAACAAATGAAGAAAATAAAGAATATAAATGGCCGTGCAGGCATATTACAATCGAAATGAATTAAATATTGAGGGAATAGAAAGGTCACCAGGTAGCAAGTGCTAACTAAAAGCATAAACAGAATTTTATACATAAAAAAAATTGACAAAAACAAAATTTTCTAACGAAACACTTTTATATTACGATTTTATAAGAATATAAAAGTTATTTTTTCAATTACTAAAGTTCATTTATGCAGAAACGTGTTTAGTAAAGAATGTTGAGCAACTAGTTACAAGTCCAAATGTTCATTGTTTTAATAATATGTGTATGTAAGTAATATATGTATGTGAATATTTGACAGGGTGACATTGTGTATGTGTGTCGGTTTACCTTGTTTTTGTTAGTACGGGTATAACTATGAGTAGCAATTTATTTCTGTTCGTCTGACTGTCGCTAGTGTGTAAAAATATGTGCACGAGATGAAGAAGGCTTGTATGTGAGTCATTGAAAATTCCCTTCCGCCTTGCCTCAACCCCACTTCACCTCAGCCAAAAAAAGCATGGGCTGGGGTAGGGTCCTGTTCAAGGGCGTCGGCAGGAATAATCTAGAAAAAATTTCATTTGGCTTCTTATTTTGATAAGGACTTGTTACTTTTGAAAGTACTTAAGTTAACACGTTCCTGTGAAGACTTACTTGTTTTGGAGAGTGAAAGCAAATTCCAACGTGAAATTGAAAGAAAGAGTGTAGCAATTGGAGCTATTTGTTTTCTAGGGGACAGTTTTGCACCATATTTATGCCTCCTTATCAAGATTAAAATTAAGATATATTAATGCTAAACCGTATGTCTAGAATCCTTATTACAATTTGGATCAAAATCTATTGGATGATTTGGATTCTAGAAAATACCTAAAATTGAAACAAATTGAATCCAAACAAAATTTGAGCCGAAAATGTAGAATGTGATCCATGGAGGAGGAGGTATAATATTATTAAGTTAATTCATTAACTAGCAGAGCCTGTGAAAATTCCACAGGCGACTCATTCATATGTAATATATTGATGTTGACATTCTGTAGATGTCCAGTGTAAATGGGGACGCTCTGATATTATTGTAGCTCTTTTGTTAAAACTGCAAAAGTATTTATCTAAGCTAGCACAAACGCCCGGCAAAGCCAGGTTGTAAAGTACGCTTAAATATGATATTTTAATTCTTGCAGATTTCATATATATTATTATAGAGTCAGTATTTTATCGATTTTTATATATATATATATATATATATATATTTTTATATATATATATATATATATTTATATATATATATATATATATATATATATATATTTTTATATATATATATATATATATATATTTTTTTTTTTATATATATATATATATATATATATATATATATATATATATAACTTGGGTGCATTAGCTTGAATCGAAACCAAAATAAAACTTATGAAAAACATATATGCATATATATATATATATATATATATATATATATATATATAACTTGATTTCCTTTAGCCATAATCGAAACCGAAACCAAAACTTATGAAGAATTCTTGATAAAATCATTTATTAAAAAAATAGATTACTGGAGTGCCATCAGTTATAATCGAAACCGAAACCAAAACTTATGAAGAATTCTTGGTAAAATTATTTATGACAAGAAATGGAAGTACATAATAATTAAATGATCCAGATGTAAGCGTGACACAGGAAGTAACACACACGCTATCGTATTAATATGTAGATATTTAAAAAAAATTAGTTTTGTTTTGGAGGTAAAACAGAAGGTGTCTCGAGAAGAAATTAAAATTCAGAGAATCTTGCTTAATTGCAATGAGTATGGTTCAAATTCAATGCAAAATCCGATATATGTGTACGAATGTTCAAATTCGAGACTGCACCCATATTATGTCTCAGTCCCATTAATACTCTATAAAATGGTGAAAAGAATATTTGTAAATTCATATCTATTACCTATTGGTAAAATCCTCCAAACATCTGAGTTATTTGAATTTCCTTAAAGGACATTCATTACCATTTTCTCACTCTCTTGAAAGACAGTATTGAAGTGCCAAGGCGACAAAACGACATACTTTTGTCTCAACCCTAAGCCCTGATTTGGGCTAGGCAAGCCAAACAACCCAAACTTATCCATACGTTGCTAATGTAACAGAAATGTGTAAGGAAAAATTCAAGATGGCGCCCGACTCTCTCTTTAACACGGTAAGTTCAGGAAAAGATGTTATAAATGTTGCAGCAATTCAATAACCATTGTACACCGGTTCTGCATGGAATCCAACAACGGTAAAATATCCTCCCACGGCACAAGAAGCAACAGCCACACAATTCCCCAGCCAACTCAATCGTCGCTCTCCCGTCTTTTTCCTCACCCACTTTTATCGTCGTTCTAGGCCGGCTAAATTTGCATATTCCGAGAATTCGTGTGACTTTGCGAGACATCATACTTTACAAAAGACGGCGGCCGCCATCTTGGTCTTTCTTTTCTATTTTTGGTCGGTAACGCTGAGCTGGTCTCGAGGTAAGTCTTTTCTCCTCATCCGTCTCTCCCACGTACCCACACAACACGCAAACACGTGGGTGCTTATCTCCTAGATGCACATTACAGCTAATACCAGTGCATTTAACATATTTTCGTCTTCTTGTCTATGTAACTCTCCCCGACCATGCCTGTTGTTTCTGAATTTTTGAGATGAGGATTAATTATTCATATTATTTGGATTCCGTAGACTACTGTTCTCATCTTGAATGTTATTTTCACAACGTTTTCGGTCGATCTAACCTTAGAACTACTTCAGATGTCGAATTCAAGAATATTTTTTCTTCCACTCTGAAATCTGCACGGAATTTTGAACAGAACTCTTTATTTAAGTTATGGAGGATAAAATACTTGATAAAATTTAGTTGTAAGTTACATTTTTGTGAAGGGTGAAGGTTCGCATCTTAATGTGGGCAATACTAAGAATAAAATTGCAAATTATTTAGGAATTCTACCGTATCATAGCTGATGGAATGAAAGCATGCTGATTCTATGGAATTGAATAAAGGGTTCTGTTTGAAATTCCATTCAGATTCCTGATTTCAATAGACTAGATACACTTGAAGAAACATTGTAAAAATAACATTCAAGATGAGAACAGTATCATGAGAATACGAATCATGTTCTGATGAAATTGTATAAATAAAATTGGTTTAAATAATGACTTTCAGGAAATATTTAAGACCAATGGTAAAATGTATACATCCTGTTCCAGCTTGGAAAGAGAGGGGTAGTTATGTACGGCATAATCATATTGACACACTGGTTCCCACTGAATCACCGATATTAAGCAATGTTGAACCTGGTGAATACTAAATGGGTGACTATTTGGGACTTCCAGGTGTTGTATGTGCTCTCTGCTTATTTCGGCATTGTTTCCAGTCATCCTGGACTTCTCTTTGCCACTGGACTCAAGCAGTGCCGATTCAGGAGAGGTATGGTTGGTGATTGCGCAGCCCTTACCTCACAATTACATGCGTACTTGCCCCTACAGGGGGTATCCTTTGTCTTTCGAGATTGAACAGAGGCATCAAAATTGTAGATGAATTCTTAAAACTATGGTCGTCACTCTTCCTTCATACTCAACAATGCGACATCTATGCGAGCATCATTTCCAACTCATGAATCTTCTTCATTCCCTAAAACATCTTAAAATATTCATAACAAGATTGGGTGTGGGTGTGTATAAATAGTATTAAAAACGGAGTTTTTCAAATAAGGTTACATTAAGCAGAAAAGTAAAATAAATTCACCTCTCAGCCATTTCAACGAGTCATCTTTAATATGAGATCATTGTCCCATCTTGTTTAATCAATCATTCGTCCTTCGTCTGCTCAAAACTTCTTAGTGACAACTTTTTTTTTTTTTTTTTTACAAAGGAGGCACCACTTATGAAGGACCGGAGGCCACCCGAGGATAAGGGTTAATGAGTGTACAGTGGTCAAGGGGAATATATCAGTCATCGTTAGCAGTGGAAATCATCATTTAATTTAGTAAATTGGATTACTTAAGAGTATTAGTTCACGTTGGACTTGAAGACAACCATATTGTAGTCAGTAGGAAAGCAGAAAAACGGAACAGAGTTTCACAGGCGTGCAGTTCTAAGAAAGAGGCTTTGTTCATGGAACTAGGTAGTGCTCAGTATCGATGAATGCAGAGCTGTACATTTGGACATTCATGACTGTTGAACAAGTTTTATTCTCACATCTGGGCTGGTGCAACCACTTAAACAAGATTCAAAAAAGAGCCTAACACACTATCTACAAAGCTCTAGTCCCTGTTTCATCATCTCAATGTTGTATCTCTGTACTTGTTTTACAAGCACTATAATCGAATGTGCTCTGCCGAGCTTAGTGCATTGGTACCCCCTTCAAATAAATACTCTTGACTAACCTGACAATCGGCAAAATCTTACAATTTTATTGCAAGGTCTCCAGATGCAAAAAAGCTTTCTGTTCTAATAACTTTTTTCCTCACATTGATATCCTTTGGAATTCCTCGCTGCTCCTTGTTTCCTTCGCTGTACCAACATGCAGAAATTTTAATGTAACGTGAACGCTGCACAACTCTACACTTAAGATGCCTTTGTAGGTATGGCTGCTAATTCACAGCAGTCCCTCACGCTTAAGTGCCTTGTTTGGAATGAATAAAATTAATCTGGAGTAAAAAAAATTATATTCAGAACGTTTATTTTTTTTTTTTCTTTAAAGAGAGGTGGTGTTTGATCTACCTTGCTGGGGTGCTATGATACAAAATACTGTTTTGTTTTAAAACCTCCAAACCGTTTTTAACTTAAATATTACCTGACAGCCATTATTTTTACTGAGGTTTTTAAACTTTTATAAATCTAATTGTTGTCACATTTTCTCACACTTTAGCCACTTTATCTTTGACTTCTCTGATGATCCCTATAATACTGATAATCCCTATAATACTGATAATCCCTATAACTATAATACTGATAATCCCTATAATACTGATGATCTCTATAATACTGATGATCCCTATAATACTGATAATCCCTATAATACTGATGATTCCTATAATACTGATGATTCCTATAATAATATTAGAACTAGAGTAAATTCTTGTAAGGAAACTAATGTAGTGATTGACTTACAAACGAAGAAATATCCCAACAAAAGACTTGGGACTATTTTTTATAGTTTTAAACTGTGAATGGCTGTGATTGAGACGACTAAGGAATTTTTCAATGACAGATTTGGGATTAAAAGTTTTTTCTTATAATTTTAAAGGTTGAAAAACTTAAAAAGCCATCTGTGTGTGTGTGTGTGTGTGTGTGTGTGTGTGTGTGTGTGTGTGTGTGTGTGTGTGTGTGTGTGTGAGCAAAGCAATCACACGATTGCTTTGCTGAAAGGATTGTGAATTTTATTGGCAAGTAGTAGGGATGCCCAGCATTGCCTGGTCATAAAATACGTTTAAATATGATATTTTAATTTACGAGATTTCATATTTATTATTATAGAGCCAATTTTCTATCGATTATTTTATATTATCTTATACCCAATATACAGTCATGATTTCAAAAGTAAGAAAAAAATATGATTTGACTGCCATCGGCTAGAATCGAAACCGAAACCAAAATTGATAATGAGGATCGTTATAAAATTATGGCGATCATTAAAACGAAAGAGAAGAAGAGGAAAAGGGAAGTTCAGAAAAGAAAAGGACATAAAAAAATAAGAAAGGGGGATAGAAGAAAGAGCAGATAAGAAATACAGAAATACATATAAAATATATATGTATAAGGGCAAAACACATACTTAAATCATTCGTTGACATGTATGCTGATGACACGATCATCTATGGCAACACATCAAAGGCCATAAACGACAAAGTTTTCTCTGATTTTTCTCTCCTCTGATCTTGAGCGCATGATACAGTGGGGGAGATGTGGCTGGTTACTTTTAATGCATCTAAAACCAAGCTCCTATCTTTACATCATCAACACTCTGATACCCATCTGGCATCAATTGAAATGGATAGCTCTCGTCTTGGGGAGGCTCCATGTTTTGACAAGCTTTTGGGTGTGTTCTTTACTCCTGATCTGAAATGGAACACATACATCAAGTCTGTTGCCCAGGTCGCTGAGAAAATAGTGGGATCCTTCTACCGCTCCAGAAGATATCTCACTACTGATGCAATTTTCTATCTGTATAAAAGCCAAGTACGTCCAAGGATAGAGTACTGCTGCCACATCTGGGCTGGAACTGCTAAAAACAGCCTATCCTGCCTTGACAGAGTACAAAATAGACTTTGGGGCTTAGTTGGGGATGCCCTTTTCTCTTCACTGCAAGCTGTCTCCCACAGAAGAGACGTTGCGAGCCTGTCTTTGTTTTATCGTTATTTCCATGACAAGTGCTCGTCCGAGCTCGAATCTCTGGTCCCTCCTCGCCAATCTTTCACGAAAAACACCCGTCTAGCTGAAACCACTGTCAGTAATTTTCCCCACTTTTTATCTGTGCCTAAATAAAAACATAGATTCCATGAACAAAGCTTCTTTCTTAGAAGTGCACGCCTGTGGAACTCTGTTCCGTTTGCCTGTTTCCCACCTGACTACAACTTGGATGTCTTCAAGTCCAACATAAACAAATTCATGATGAATCGCCCCCTTAAGTAAGACACTTTATCAAATCTCCAATACTAACGATTACTACGATACTATCGCATTGATTACTGTACACACAATAACTCTTATCCCTGAGTGGCTTCCAGGCCTTGATAAGTGATGACCTCCATGTAAAAAAAAAATACAA
This sequence comes from Euprymna scolopes, assembly GCF_053919585.1. Classification (NCBI taxonomy): domain Eukaryota; kingdom Metazoa; phylum Mollusca; class Cephalopoda; order Sepiida; family Sepiolidae; genus Euprymna; species Euprymna scolopes. The sequence continues at coordinate 71,879,782 of NC_136506.1, forward strand.
ATTGAAATGGTCGATACTAGGAAGTGTTAGTAAATTCGGTAACTGAAACATGTGTAACTAAGCAGATTAAATGATAATAAAAAAATATATTTGCTCTGCAATAGTATTGAGCACTTCAGATTTTTACTAACCACCATTTTTGATATATATATATATATATGTATATATATATGTATATATATATATGTGTATATATATGTGTGTATATATATGTATATATATATGTGTGTATATATATGCATGTATATATGTATATATATGTGTCTATATATATATATATATATATATATATATATATATATATATATATATAACTGCCTTAATAAAATAATTTTTAGTATTTTCCATATGAAGATAAATATTTCATATAAATATAATTAGCTAATGAAAATAAACAAAATAAATAAAACTTTATAAACTTGTTATATAGGCCTAATGAATTTAGATAATGATAACATATAGGATGGCAAAATATATCTAAATTAATATTTAATATGAACAATGAAGGTAAGTATGTTAATACATAACACATAATATATTATTTTAATGTGGAGTGATAAAAAGAGAGTGTACATCTATATTATACAATTAGGAGTTGAGGAAGAATTAAATATTGAATTAGTATAGGGAATAGAAATGGATCATGTTATTATTACTTAGATTAATTGTAATGTCTATAGATGGTAAAGTTGAGTTTGTTAAGTAAGGTAATTTATGGATTAGAAAAAAAATGGTAATAATTATAATATTAAAAATGTATTTATAGTAGTCAGACTCCTAATATTGATCTAAAAATAAAATGTATATGATGCAACAAGTGATTATTAATTGATTGATAAGTGGTTTCAAATGTATGAGCCAAATGCTTTAATTGTTAGAATGAATGTAAAAATCAATGTTATAGTTACAATAAAATATATCTATTGAAAATCTATTAAGATAAACTATATATTTTTTTAATACAGATACTCATTAAATTAACGTCTATAAATTCATTTCGGAATTATTTGTTAAATTTAATAAAAAAAATAAATTAATAAATAAATAAATAAAAAATAAAATGTAATTAAGTTTATCGTTATTTTCATGGAAAGTGTTCGACTGAGCTTCAATCTATGGTCCCCCCTCGCCAAACTTTCACAAGAAACACTAGACTAGCTGAAAACATTACCAATAATTTTCCCCACTCTTTATCTGTGCCTAAACCTAAACATAGATTCCATGATCAAAGCTTCTTTCTTAGAACTGCACGCCTGTGGAATTGTCTTCCGTTTTCCTGCTTTCCAGCTGTCTATAATATGGTTGTCTTCAAGTCCAACGTGAACAAGTTTCTGATGAGCCGTTCCACTTAAGTTAACAAATTTACCGAACTTCCATTACTATCGATTACTATATTGTCCTTTTGACTACTCTACACTCTTTAACCCTTATCCTTGAGTGGCCTATCGGCCTTGATAAGTGGTGACGCCTATATAAAAAAAAAAAAAAAAAAAAAAAAAAACATAGGAGAAGGGGGTTTAAAGTATAAGGAAAATCTGGGTTGGATATGGTCTAATCGTTTTTAGGTCTAAACAATATTTATAAATCTTATTAATTTGAATTAAAATTAGAATTAGTTTTAACTTAAATATACATTTATTTAATTATAATTAAAATAACATGTTATCGGAAGAAGAAACTCTGAAGCATACTTATTAGAGAATTAGGACATATACAATGATAACAAAAATTATGCTTAAATTAGGAACAAGTTCGTAAAATGTTTATTAAAACTAGATTGTCGTATGCAAAGTTTGTGAAATGTAAAAATTAAAAATATTGCTTTCAATATAAATAATAATGATGATGCTGATATTGATTATAATATGAATAAATATATAAATAAAAAGTTAAAGTAAATGGAAGTAACTAATTAATTTACAATACAACATTAGGGGATATGTAGTATAATTTAATAACTTATGATTATCGATTGAAATAATCTGTAATACTAACATTTTGTATTGGAAAAATTAGTGAATTAATTTATAATATAAATCGATTTAATTTTTTTAAAAATAAAATTAAGTGAAAGACATTAAAACTATATTAAAATTACTTATGAGTTGAATATGGATGTCTATGCGCTGTGAAAATTTAAAAAAATTAATAAATATAAGTAAAGTTAATTTCGTTAGATTTGTTCCAAGGGAGGTAACTGTCCCACTTTACTAGGTAAATTTAATTATTGACAATTGCGATATAAAGGAGTTTTCGGATTATTTTTAAAGTTAAAACGTTTTTGAATTGTATGATTTTAAAAATTATAATTGTAAGGATTGGTGAGTTTGATTTGAATTATGTATGGTTTTAAATTCCGACCAATTGCTTAGTTATGATAACTGACCGAAATGATCAATGTTTTTTTTTTTTTTTTTTTTTTTAGCTTAGTTTTCATAAGTATGTATCCACAACTTAGAAGTAATAAATTTGCTAATTGTTAAATATAACATTTTGGTGGAAGATTCATAAATTAATTAAAATTGTTAGTACGAACAGTTGGGTTCAATGGCTTTGTTTGATAAGAATTCAATATGGCAGAATGGAAAAATATAAAGGTATCTGCAGCTTCTCTTTCAATTTTCGAATTTTTACCATGTCAAATCACATTTCAATTCCTTTTGGCGGATTGATTGTTGCTATTTCTTCTGATGAGTTAAGGGCATAATAGATTCACTAATTGATATAATAATTTAGTGATTGATTTTGCGCTACAAAACAGATACTGTCAACAATTGTATAAGTCAACTGAATCAAGGAATAAATTATAAGATGGTCAACATGATGAATTTTTTTGAATATAACTTTTTGTCATTTATTCTATATATATATATATGTGTGTGTGTGTGTGTGTGTATATATACTTAATTTACTCACATAAAATTAATACACGAAATGTATAGATTTATGCGTAAACTTTAAGTATTTACTTCAAAAGTGCTCAATACGTAGGTAGAGCTAGTTAGTAAGTTATAAAATGTATATGTACACATACACATATATATATTTATATATAAACTAACATAAAAAAAAACACTAACCTAGATTTAAAACAGATCAAGAAACTAAATATCCAGGCTAAATAGAGCACACACAAAGAACAGGTCAACCAGAGGTCAAATAGGCCTTTGTCCGATAACTACATGCTCATTGGCTGATAGGAAGGGCACGGTGGATACTAGAAAGCTGATTGGCTAACTAAAATCTCAATAGAAAAAACGACAAACAACCACAGAATTCGCGCATAAGCCTGAAGAGTCCTAGAGTGGATGAAACGCGGAATATTCAGTGTAGCTTAATCGCCATATATATTTTATAACTTACTATATATATATATATAGAGAGAGAGTGTTGTATAATAATTCTTCAAGTTCCAAATATCAAGTTTTCTCAGTTTGTCATTTATTATATTTCAAAAGGTATCCATTGTTTCGTATTATGCGACTAACAAGTTTGAAAAGTTATGTTATTGCTGCATATTTAGTCACGTAATCCTCAGATGTTTAACTTTAAAAAAAACTTATAAAAACACCAGTTTAAACAACTTACATGGTTCATGTAACCGACACACTCTGCCGCTCTTTTTCCGTTACGAAGATTGTGATGAACTTATTTGTACTTATATTATGTTCGCCACGACAGCAGCATCGGATGAAATTTAAAAAAAGATCTTTTCCATTATAAAAAACTTTATATATATATAACCAAATACATTTCAAGTAAATGATTAGCCTATATATATATATATATATATATATATATATATATATATATATATATATATATATATATATTAGTGTTGGGACGATTAAAAATCGGAATATTTGAGGGTATCGGAATCAGAAACCTGTGTACCGATTTTCCGATGCAAAATCTATTCTTTTGATTGTCTTATTTATTCGATTTTGTTTAAAGCTAAATCTTCCATTGCTGGTAATAATGATAAAATAATAAATATTTATTGATTTTAAACTATCAGTGAAGCTAAAATCGATAGATCGTCCCCCAACAAGCATATTTTTACACTTAAGAAAATATTTGCACATTTAGCATGTGTGTTTTTACGGTAATCTGAGAAAAATACAACTATATAGTTTAATATTTAGAGATTTATAAAGAATCGGAATCAGAATCGGAAATTTAGTTTGCAATCGGAAATTGTATCAGAATCAGGAAAAATATTGGAATCGTCCCATCATTGATATATATATATATATATATATATATATATATATATATATATATATATATATATATATATATAAACCATGTTTTCGATAGTCAAGATTCAGGCAAGCAAACGAAGGGGGTCCTCAAAGTTTTATAATTATATAGATTCCATGACATGTTTTTTGTTTTTTTTATTCCTATATTTGAGAAAAATTCTCAACAAAACTTACCATATATCTTTGATTGTTGGTGGAATATATGAATGCGTCAGAGAAAAGTTTGAATCTATCAATACAGAACAAGCAAGCCAAGTAGGACAGCTTAATAGACTGCAAAAGAGAACATTTTAAAAGAAATCTTAAGAGAAGCCAAAAGATAAAGTGGCTAAAATGTGAGAAAATACAATTAGATTTGTAAAAGTTTAAAAGCCTCGGTAAAAGTAATAGCTGTCAGGTAATATTTAAGTTAAACCAATGATAAAATGCATACATCCTGTTACAGCGTTGAAATAGGATGGTAGTTGAACCCATACAAAGCTCAGACAATTATACATAATGTCAAGAATGAGGCATAAAGTTTAACTGCAAAATAAATTGTTTTTCGTATTATTTGGATTCTTCATACTATCCTTCTTATCTCGAGGGTTATTTTCACTACAAGAACCCGTGGCATAGTGGATAAAGTATTTGGTAAAATTCAGTTGTATGTTACACTCTTTTGAGTGTTGAAGGTTCAATCTTTGGTGCAGGCAATACCCGAAAAGAAAATTGCGAATTACTTAGGACTTCTACCCAGTTATGGTTGACGGAACGAGAACATGCTACCTACGTGGATTAAATAAAGGTTTCCATTCAAAATTCTGTGAAGATTCTCGAGTTTGAGAAAAAGATTATCAAGTTCGACCAGATACACCGAAACGTTGCGTAAATAACACTCAAGATGAGAACTGTAGTCCAAAGAATCCAAATAATACGAATAATCAATCCTCATCTAAAAAAAAAGAAACATAAATTGTTACTAGAATTTATGTTTCTATTAAAAACAATTTATGTTTTGAATGTTTTAATTATGTTTCTATTAAAAACAATTTATGTTTTGAATGTTTTAATTATGTTAATTAAAAACAATTTATGTTTTGAATGTTTTAATTATGTTAATTAAAAACAATTTATGTTTTGAATGTTTTAATTATGTTAATTAAAAACAGTATGTTTTCATATTGTATTCAATTGAATAGTGCTGCTGTGCTAAAAAAAACTATTTCGATTCTATAAATGCCTTATTATATGGACAGACACCTCAAGATATCATTGTATCATCTTTGTTCAAATTGAAACATACAAAGTATTTTGATTGATGGACTTTCAGAATATATTTGATTTTATGAAGTTGGGGGGGGGAGGGGGCTGTCTCAAAAGCCTTTGTAGAAGTTTGCATATTTATTGACATCTGATATGAACACTGACCCCCACCATATTGTTGTACCATTTTTGGACAAAAAAAGTGGAGCATTTCAGCTCAGCATAGAACGGCTGTGTTTCATAGGAGGTTAGCGTCCGTATCCAAAAAAATGTAGATATCAAAAGATTAGTTTGGTTGTTTTGTTTTACGACATATCAACCCCTTTTGGATTATTTAATGCCAAAATCCAGTAATTTGGGGGGGGGAAGTTTCATGCTTCAAGTTGTTTATATCTTAAAATATTTATTCATGGTGTTTAGTTTGGTTGTTTTGTAGAGAAAAATTATTGATTTTATTGTTGTCCTTGCAGAACATGATTGAGTTTTGCAAAGGGAAAGGGGAAAAACAACATCGCTATTTGTTGCATTTACGTCAGGAATCGCCATCTTCAGACACCTTGATCTGGTAGCACCGATACTATCAAAAGACTGATGACTGACACACACACACACACACACACACACGCACACACACACACACACACACACACACACACACACACACACACACACACACACACACACAAGGTCGGGCATATGACATGAAAACGTCAAAAAAGATCCATGTTACGGCATAACTGGATAAATAGTGTCAGGATTAACCAAACGTTAATACCATCAGCATCATCAGCATCATCAGCATCATCAACATCAACATCATCAGCATCATCAGCATGACTAGTATTAAAAAGTAACAATATGCAAGAATGAATCTAATACATATTTAACAGCTGGCCGATCGGCTTGATAATCATATAGAAAAAACGTTTCTCCAATATTCTATGCAAACAGTTATAAAAGACTGCATTTAGACGACCCAAAGGGATTCACCAAATGGATCCCCATAAAACACCCATTTTCCACATCAGACTGAACTCCATCCCTTGCTCCGTTATGATTAATATACCTCGAATCTCAGAATCTCTATGCGGAAAACTGTATCAATTTCATCTGCATCTGCATAGCTGAAACATATTTATCTAAGTACTTTGATTGATGTTCTTTCAGAAGATATTTGATTTTATGGGATTGGACGGTTCTATCTCAAAAGCGTTTGTATTTAGAAGTTTGTGACATATTTTCATTCTATTGACATCTGATGCGAACGTTGACCCTACCATATTGTTGGATCATTTTTGAACAGAACAGATACTACACTTGGATTTTAATCCGAATATTATTTTCAACACAGCAGCAGCATCAGATAAAATTTCAAAAATATACTTTTTTGCATTGCATCTTCGGCAATAGGGCGATTCCATCTTTAAAAAAGGGATGAAAGGTTATTTGATGGATGTCCAGAGTAAATACAGACCTCACAATATCATAGTACTATCTTTGTTCAAACTGAAACTAAGCACTCTGGCTAATGTAGTTTCAGAATGTGTCAGATTGGGGGGGGGTCCATTTTTTTTTAGTTATGCAAAATATTACAGACTTTCCATTTAGCTTAGACATTATGTCCTGTTTGATTTGGGGGGATGAGTGAGAGTCGAGTGTCTTTCTTTTTGACAACAAAACTGTTTGCTTAATCTTAGCTAGATTCCTTCACCAAAATACCGCATTCACTCCATTGCTTTAAACCTACATAAAAGATTCTTAATGGTTTCAATGAAATCTTATTTACATCTATATAATATTTATATATATGAGTAATGATGAGGATTGGGAAGATATGGAAACACCCCAAAAACGAATGAAAAATAAAGAACCAAAAAAAATGTTGATGAGACCCTCTCAACCTTTTGTCAGACCGCCCACTGTTTGCATTCTATTGACATCCACCATATTGTTGTACCATTTTTTAACAGAACAGATACTACACTTGGATTTTAATCCGGATATTATTTTCAACACAGCAGCAGCATCAGATGAAATTAAAAAAAAAATTTTTTTGCATTGCATCTTCGGCAATAGGGCGATCCCATCTTTAAAAAAAGGGACGGAAGGTGATTCGATGGATGTCCAGAGCAAATACAGACATTTGGCATGAACGCAGACCTCCAAAATATTGTTATACCATTTTTGAACGGAACCGATACCATATTTTGACAAATTTATTTTTGAAAAATATGAAACTAAATTAGGCACTTAAGTCCACAACACTCCACATTCTAAAGTGCATGGAAGGGGAAGGAGGTCTATGGACATCCCTGTCACTGTACCTTATATATGTCTATCATTTTCCTGGCTAGAATCTTCAATCACCATAATACCATAATTCACTCCAGGGGTCGTCCTACTTAAGATTCTCGAAATCGATTTTTTTTTTTAATTAAATAAATATGAGCCTACATAAATAAATCGTTTTGATTAAAATAATAAATCGTTTTTATTTTGATCTTAGTTCAAAAGCCATAAAATTCATGTCCGACATAACAGCGACATCAGATGAAATTAAATTTTTTTTTCCTTTTTGCATTGTTTCTTTGGTGATCAGGCAATCCCATCTTTTGAAAAATGAGTAGAAATGTACAAACATGAATTATGCAGAGAATAAAATCGTTGTACGCAATGCTGAGATGCACTCATCAAATGTTCATGTGTGTGTGTGTGTGTGTGTGTGTGTGTGTGTGTGTGTGTGTGTGTAAGGAGAGAGACATCCGGTGTACGAGGTGCCTTCAATAAGTTTCCAGACTTTTTTCGTATGGGTATTTTATTAATAGTATGTATGCACATGAAATTCTAGTCTCCTTCGAAGTAATCTCCTCCGACTGCAATGCACTTGTTGTACCGTTTCAACAACTGCTGAAGGCCACATGGAAGTTCTCTTGTGTTAGCATGTCAATAACTCTTATCACAGCCTCTTTTATCTCCTCAATTGTTTCATAACGACAGCCTCCAGGGTTTTCCTTAAGCTTAGGGAATAACCAAAAATCACAGGGAGCAAGGTCTGGAAGGTGAGAAATTGTCTTGATGCCCATCTTTGTCAAATAGTCTGTAACAAGGATGGAGTTGTGGACTGCTGCATTCGTGCAAATCTATCACATCTTCAGTTCCTTGTAAATAAGTGTGCATACAGTTCCCACACTGACAGCAAATTATGCACTTATTGCCTCTATAGACACACAACGGTCTTATCCATGAAATTCTTTATTTGGCCAATTAATTCTGGTGTTCTGATTTCCTTACTCCTCCCACATCTCTCATCATCTCTCACAGACTCCATGTCTTCCTTGGATCTCTTATGCCATTCATAAACTGATGCTTGATTCATGCAAGATGGTCCTAAAGCTGCTTGAAACATTCCATACATTTCTGTGACATTTCTTCCAAGTTTGAAACAGAATTTTATTGCATATAGTTCTTTTAAAATGTCCTCACATCCAGATTGCATTTTTAAAATTCACCAGCTGTGACAATCATATGAAATTTAGCAGTGTGTATTCCAATTCCTGCTGTAGCTGTTCTTTTGCAGCTGAAATCATAAAAATTGGTCAGTCATCTCATAAGATGTATAGCAATAACATACTGAATTTTCAAGAATTTACAACAATTTTAAATGTCTTGTACAAAAATGTCTGAAAATTATTTAAGGCACTTTGTGGTTTTATCAAATTTATGAAGTAGTGTCATACGGTGAAGAATGCTCTCCAAGAACCATATTTGGTACAAGTAATCTTCAATCTATGCTTAACTTGTTTCTGAACTTTTTGATGACGATTGATAACTTGTATCATTCGGACTACTGTTGTCACTTTGAGTGTTATTCACACAACATTTCAGCCGATGTAACCTCCAACCTACTTCAAGTATATCTTGCCACACTCCAGAATCTGTACAGAATTTTGAACGGACTTCTTTATTTAATCCACATGCTAGCATGACCTCATGACCTCATTCCGTCAGCCATGACCAGGTAGAAGTTTTAAGTAGTTCACAATTATGTTCTTAATATTGTCTTGACCGAAGATAGTACCTTCAACCTTCAAAGTTTTGCAAAGACAAGTGCTTCATCAAGACAATAAAAGTTCATTTCAGTTGGGGGCCAAATCGAGATCAGAGCGCTGGTGGTGAAAAGATAGAATCTACTTGTACTCTGTACCAGATTCGTACGTGACAAGATGGCTTCCATTTTTCTAAAAACAGGGTGTTTACAGCCGACATTATCTATTGCAAGCTGAAATTCTGAAATCCGCTCTCTTCTGTATTTCTACGAGCATATCCCATTCCTCTATACACATGCTCAAAATCACTTCCCAACATGATCATTCAAATTTCCAACCACAGAAAGTACTTTCTTCTCATCAACCTTACTAATTAATGCAACAAGTGAAGCATATATGGTCCCCGTGAGTGCACAGTGAACGAGACATAAAAAAATGACTAAGTTCAGCATTTACCCCCCCCCCCCCCATTTTTTCCCAAAAGTCCCCACGGGACGTCCGTCAAATCCCTGTGAAAATGAACAAACGGTGCAGTTTTAGGCCTTAACATATGTAAATTTGAGTTCTGCACCATGCAAAAAAAGAAATGACTAAGTCCATCATTTACCCCCCCTGCCATTTAGCCCCAAAAGTCCTTGACGCCTTAACATATTTGAATTTGAGTTTAGCACCATGCAAAACTGCTAAATAGACATACACAGAAAATTTTGGACAAATATGGTTAAATAGTCCCAAAAATGGAGTGTTTTTATTAGCCCTAAAAGAATCCCTGGGGCACACCCAAGTGTTATCGCAAAGTATAGACAAACAAAATTATATAGAAATCAGTTAGTTACAATTTTTCAGAAAGTTTTCTAAAAATCCAATCAAATTTTTTGAAATAATTTAATAAGCACAAAAATATAAATTTGAGTCATTTTAACCCGAAAGGCACCCCTAGGCGGCAACCGTAATTTTCCCGGAAAATCCGTTGTGTTACTTTTTTTACTCATATCATGTTTAATGTTTGTGCAAATTTTTTAAAAAGTCCAAGGTGTAGTTATTGAGAAAAGTGTGGACAGACAAACGGACAAGGGTGAATTTAAGTATAGACAAACAAAATTATATAGAAATCAATTAGTTACAATTTTTCAGAAAGTTTTATAAAAATCCAAGGCATCAATTTTTTTTAATAAGCACAAAAGTGTCAATTTTAGCCATTTTAACCCGAAAGGCACCCCTGGAGGGGCAACCAGAGTTTAACCCGAAAATCCATAGTTACTTTTTTACTCATATCATGTTTAAAAAAATTTCAAAAAAATTCCAAGGCGGAGTTATTGAGAAAAGTGCGAACGGACGCAAGTGGATTTACAGGTCTACCCTCCTTTTTTCGGGGGACCAATAAGCCAATCATAAACCCATCTTTTGCATCTTCACGTTCTAGTGCATAAATATATACTGGAGAGAACTTGAATGCCCACTAGACACAATCCTCGAATGTCTTCCTGAATAAGGATTTGTCAGGTCAACTTGACATGAAGATATTTTTCCCTGCAAATAAACCCTGACTAAATATTTAAAATAGTACGGCACAATCACGTTGGCACACCAGATCTCACCAGATCACCAAAGTTAACCAATATTGAGCCTGGCCAGTACCAGATGGATGACCATTTGGGAAGGCTAGGCGCTGTATGTACCTTCTGGGAAGGTTGAGCATGGGGCCAGCACTCTCACCCTATAAAAAAGAACTCCTCGCTACAAAAACATCTACAAAAGTTGTAGATGGCGTATGCCCCTCCAGGGGTTCAAGGGCTATGGATGGATGGAAATATTTAAAATAAAATAGTATCCGAAGTATTCGAAACCAAATAAGATCCTCTCGGTATGGGTACCCTACACTGGCTTATACGAGGATTGGTGAAGCTTTTCTAAGTGATGTTGCCTTTAGCAACAACGCTAAGCTGGACACTCCACCAGACTAGATGAATTCTTGTCCTGGAATCCAGTAAGACTAAGAGAGCCAAAAGAAAGATATATGTAGTTAACTGGTCAATAAGTGAGGGTAAAATTAATATTCTTAACTTTCTTTACTAACTAAACGTTTGAAAGATAAAAGAGAACTGTAATCGAATATTCAAATATTTATGCATCTTGTATAGAGATTAAGTGTTGGCCCGTTGATCTTGTATAGAGATTACGTGTTGGCCCATTGATCTTGTATAGAGATTACTTGTTGGCCCATTGATCTTGTATAGAGATTAAGGGTTGGCCCATTGATCTTGTATAGAGATTAAGGGTTGGCCCATTGATCTTGTATAGAGATTAAGTGTTGGCCCATTGATCTTGTATAGAGATTAAGTGTTGGCCCATTGATCTTGTATAGAGATTAAGGGTTGTCCCGTTGATCTTGTATAGAGATTAAGTGTTGGCCCATTGATCTTGTATAGAGATTAAGGGTTGTCCCATTGATCTTGTATAGAGATTAAGTGTTGGCCCTTGATCTTGTATAGAGATTAAGGGTTGTCCCATTGATCTTGTATAGAGATTAAGTGTTGGCCCATTGATCTTGTATAGAGATTAAGGGTTGTCCCGTTGATCTTGTATAGAGATTAAATGTTGGCCCATTGATCTTGTATAGAGATTAAGGGTTGTCCCATTGATCTTGTATAGAGATTAAGGGTTGTCCCATTGATCTTGTATAGAGATTAAGTGTTGGCCCATTGATCTTGTATAGAGATTAAGTGTTGGCCCATTGATCTTGTATAGAGATTAAGTGTTGGCCCATTGATCTTGTATAGAGATTAAATGTTGGCCCATTGATCTTGTATAGAGATTAAGGGTTGTCCCATTGATCTTGTATAGAGATTAAGGGTTGTCCCATTGATCTTGTATAGAGATTAAGTGTTGGCCCATTGATCTTGTATAGAGATTAAGTGTTGGCCCATTGATCTTGTATAGAGATTAAGTATTGGCCCATTGATCTTGTATAGAGATTAAGTGTTGGCCCATTGATCTTGTATAGAGATTAAGTGTTGGCCCATTGATCTTGTATAGAGATTAAGTGTTGGCCCATTGATCTTGTATAGAGATTAAGTGTTGGCCCATTGATCTTGTATAGAGATTAAGTGTTGGCCCATTGAATTTTTAAGAATCTCGCCTGAAGTAAAATGAAACGAGCAATATAACCGACAAAAAACTGTCAAAATTTTCTTACTAATCATCAAATTCATCAGTATTACCTTCAATCACTTTATCTACCTATTAGCAGGGGAACCCAATGTTGTCCGGTATTGCATGATGATCAACGAATGTTCTATACATCCAATACTTTTATTGTCATCGAAATCGGCAAAATCGACCATTTTTCAATCAAATTAGGTAACTGCCTGCTCTAGTCGGGGACCCACAGCAGTGCACTAGGAGGAAGCTTCACATGCGTATCCACTGTGACTTAGTCTACATTACGTTGTAAAAAATTATTTTTATGTGGCCTGAATTAAAGTTTAAAATGCTAAAGTCATATACCATGTTTTAATTGTGCTCTAAAGATAAAGATTCATTTTGAATGCGTTCCTGTCTTATCAAAGAACCTGCTAAGTTAACACCCTTATACAGCCTCACATGTGATGTGATGTTAGGCTGTATAAGATGTTAACTTTGGTCAAAATTGGACTGCTCCATCTTTAATCAAACTTTTTCGATTATTGATGTTCAATACTTAGCAGAGGCATTTTGATAGAAAGCCTGTCTAAGAACACTCCCAGACACCTAAAGTACATCTGTGTGAAATTTTTAAAAAATCAGCCCAGACATTTTGGAGTCCACAGGGAACACACACACGCACACACACACACACACACACACACACACACGCAAAAGTAGAAATTTCTCTACAATAAAAATACTAATTTATAATTAACTGAACAAGTTACCCATCTCTCTTTTAACTATCTATATATTTCTTTCACCCCCTCTTAATACATTATGATCCAACCAATCTCTATTATTTCTTAATCTTTGTAAGAATTTAGTGAAAGAGTAACTCTCTTTTCAAAGAATTATCATCTAATTACATGTGTGTCTGTATGCACCACAAACACTTATGTAAATTAGATGATAAAATATAGTGCTACCAGATCAGAAGATATCGGTTTCCTGAGTTAAATTTACCAAACATTGATGTTATTGCATGTTTTTTTCTTTGTCTTTGCAAAACTCAATCATGTTCTGCAAAGTCATAAAACAAAAAACAACAATTTTTCTCTACAAAACAACCAAACTAAACACCATAAATAAATATTTCAAGATATAAACAACTTGAAATATAAAAACTTTTGCCAAAATGACTGAAAAATGACTGAACCCAAAGAGGGTGGATACGCCTTAAACAAACAACCAAACTGATGTGAACCCAAGGTTGGGACCACGAAAGGAAAATTCACAGATTAGATTTAAGAAAGCTATATTAACCAAAAAAGGTTACAAGGATAGGATAAAGGGTAAGTGGAGCTTACTACTCGGTGGTGTCCATTAAAGGTAATTGTATATGCTACACACTACTAGTACTCCTGCTGATTCTACTGTATTACAATACTGCCCCCTGAGCGTGCTATCTCATAGCATAATATAGGACTGGAAGAGTCCATGGTGCAGGTAAGTTTCTTTGTTCAAACAGATACATACTAAGTTCAACAAGATACGCCTGAAGAAAATTCGGAGTTACATCGACCGAAACATTGTGAAAATAGCACTCAAGATGAGAACAGTAGTTTGAATAAACCGAATAATCAATTCTCATCTAAAAAAATTCAGACAGAAATTGTTTTTAATAGAAAAAAAGCAACAATGAAATAATAATAACTACTGGGACCTGTGGAAATTCCACAATTGTATCCAGCTGAATATTACTGTAATGATTAAAAAATATTTCTATTCAATAAACAGACACCTCACGATATCATTGTATTATCTTTGTTCAAATTGAAACATACAAAATAGTTTGATTGCTGTACTTTCAGGATATGTTTGATTTTATGAAGTTGGTTGGGGGGAGGGAGAATCTATGTCAAAAGCTTTCATAGAAGTTTGTGACATATTTGCATTCTATTGCCATCTGATATGAACACCGACCCCACCATATTGTTGTACCATTTTGGGACAAGTAAATTTGAAGCATAAAAACTTTTACCAAAATTACTAGATTTGGCATTAAATAACCCCAAAAAACGGCTGATATGCTGTAAAAGAAAACAAGCAAACCAAACTAGATGATAAAATAATAAGTCTTATATAAGAATAATAAAGAAAAATACATGTACATAATAATCTATATATAAATGTGAGAATGTGTGTGTGTGTGTGTGTGTGTGTGTGTGTGAGGATAATTCTCAACCTATATGCTCAACGAATTTTTGATCTACAGAGGAAAAACGGGCTGCTAAGGGGTCCAAATTGAAAAATGAGTACGTGTGGGGGAGGTCGTTGGATTTTTATGTTTGTCAACTGTTTCATGAATGCGCATGCGTGAATCATTTGCATGACAGATTCTTTATATTAAGAATAAGTATGTTTGAAAACCCTTTTTCACACGAATAAATACGTTTGAAAACCCTTTTTGTCAAGTTGGCCTAATGGTTATCGTACTTGACTAACTGTCTTTAGGTTTTGATTTCGATCTCAACTCGAGTATATATATATATATATATATATATATATATATATATATATATATATATATATATACTTACAAGAAGTGAACTGTTTAAATAAAGCATAATACTCGCATGCACATGTCTCAGTTTCTGCATGAATTAAAATGTAATATTTATGTGTAGTTTACGACCGGGCAACGCCGGATGGCCTGTTAGTAAAATTCTGAAGATATTTATTATGTTCGATTCTGTTGGAAAAATGCATTAAAAGTGTGAATTTATCAATGTTTTGAATGAAATCGAAGTAGAATAAATATTGGTAGTAGTTGTGACCCAGCGAGTTACGGGTACCTTGCATACTAATTATTAGTGATTCCGTGTATGGGGTTTATTTGTGCCGACTAATGGATACGATATATTTGCTTACGCTTCACAATTTGTCTGTTGACCAGAAGAAGCCTATACTACCCAGTTAGTTGAGGTGTTTGCATTAAAACGCAGAGTGCAAACTTCCTGAACAGAATCAACATTTGCACTTAAGTGAAGTCATTGACACGACAACAACTTAAAATTAGGAAAAGCCATTTATCAGCACAATCTCAAATTCAGAATTACTTTATGCGCCTTCAGGATGCAAATATTTAAATCTTTGTGAAAAAAAAAATTATATATATTTAAACTTTCAAACTTGTTACTTTCAACCTAGCAAATAATACATATGAACCTTATACTAAAAGCAGTACCAATCCCTTATAAAGGCACCCTTTAGCCAACCATCCGAAACATATCATTTACCACATCCGCAAATCTATCGAAAATAAAATTAGTAACAAGCTCATCAAAACGGGAAATTTTCAATAAACACAAACCCTTTTATGAAGCAGTTCTAAAAAATAGTGGATATACTAATACCAACATCAACTATATTGAACCAACCTCCCTCCCCAACAATAAAAAACACAGATCTAGGAAAATTATTTGGTTCAACCCTCCCTTTTATATAATGATTAAAGATAAACCGAGAAAAAATTCTTCAAGTTAGTTAACACGCACTTCCCCCCAAATAATGTATTACATAATATCTTTAATAAAAACACTATATGCCTATAGAATGAAGTTGTATACAAAGCCACTATCTCCCCAATAGAAAACTTAAATAATAAAAAATGCTACATCAGACTTGCTGAAACCTCTTTTAAAGGCAGTTTTAGAGTCCACAAATGCTCCTTCAATAGCCCCAACCAACCCAACAAAACCTCATCAACTATCCACTACTTAAACCTGATTCAAAATAATCTTACGCCCACCATTAAATGGAAAATTCTCTAGAAATCTAATATCTGTAAATCTTTATATTCCCCCTGCTTCCTTTATCTACATGAAAAACTCTTTTATTACTAACTTTAAGATAGAGATAAATTATTAAATATTAGAAATGAAACGTCAATTGTTTGTAGACATTACAAATCCCGCCTTCTTAACAACTTTACACCCGACTGAAGTTCATAGGATACAACCTCTCCAACCCACTCTTAACGCTATTAAACTACCCATCGGAACTCACAACTATTAAATTAAACACAATTTTACTTTATTACTTTTCAAGTAGATTACCTTAATTCTTAATTTTTAATTATCTATTTTACTCCTTTGAGATCATCTCATCCTCTTTATACCTTTAATTACAACACTTTTTATTAACTGAAAAAATATATATATATATATATATATAACTTGAGTTCCTTCAGCCATAATTGAAGCCGAAACCAAAACTTATGAAGAATTCTTGATAAAATTATTTATAAAAAAAAAATAGATTACTGGAGTGCCATCAGTTATAATCGAAACCGAAACCGAAACCAAAACTTATGAAGAATTTTTGATAAAATTATTTATAAAAAAATAGATGACTTAAGTTCCATCAACTATAATCGAAACCGAAACCAAAACTTATGAAGAATTCTTGGTAAAATTATTTATATAAAAAAAATAGATTACTGGAGTTCCATCAGCTATAACCGAAACCGAAACCAAAACTTATGAAGAATTCTTGATAAAATTATTTATATAAAAAAATAGATTACTGGAGTTCCATCAGCTATAATCGAAACCGAAACCAAAACTTATGAAGAATTCTTGGTAAAATTATTTATGACTAGAAATGGATGTACATAATTAAACGACCCGGATGTAAGCGTGACACAGAAAGTAACACACACACCATCGTATTAATATATAGATAAAATAAACTTCATCATATTTTCGACGTTGGACCTATAGAGCAATGCATCTAACGACTCGTTATTTGATTCTGTCAAGCCTTTTAAATCGTATATGCTTACTTTTAAAGAAAATTATTATTTTTTTTTTTATTCTTCGAATAAGGCGTATAGTCACTTGGTCGTCTGAGGGCTATTATTTGGGATCATGTTTAACCGGACTATGTGAGGAGATAAGCAAGATGTCGGTTTACATAACATCTAAACTTCTTCATGTCAATACAGTCAAGGAAGCAAGGAGGGAGTTCCAAAATCTAGCAGTCTGAAGAAAGAAGCAAAGTGTAGAAGACCGTTCGGTATTGAGGGACCTCTATAGTAAGGGGATTTTGTTGCTAAGCAGGTTTGTTGAGGATATGGATGATGAGAGGATGCAAGTGCAATGAGTTCATTCCATTAAAATACTTGCAAAGTAGGCACAGGGATGCAACAGTGTGGTGATGGGACAGGGGCTGGAGATTGGTTGATAGTCCAGAACTATCATATAAAATCATAGAATTACGGTAGTATTTAATTTTCCATATTGTTATAGGGTAAGTTAATATTCCTATTTTAGGAATGAGGCACTTACTTTTGTGGCCCTGGGAGAGTCACTAAAGAAAACCTGGACAAAGAGACGAGTTTGAAAAGGTAAAATATACTGAAACAAAAATCAGCATATACAAAGAGCAACCGTCGTAGTAAGTAACGTCTGGGTCTCTTTGGACTTGTGGGGTGGTGCTGAATCCTACAGCCACCTGATTGCTCTAGGAGATCACCACAATCTTCAGAACATCCAGGTACACTTTGATGTTGATTTTTAAGTGGACTTCGAAGATGTGAGGTGGCCTTCACTTGAAACCACACCAAAAACCATAATTGTGGCTGAAAAATTTGTTTTTATCATCCTGGGCATGTGGCAATCCAGTGATGCATTTTTGAGGGTACTGGCAGTGGGCCTGTTGTCATAATTTAGATCGGTATAGAGTATGAGTTGTACCACGGCGCATCTCCGATCTCACTCATTAAATATTATGTCACTTTCAGACATGATAGAAGGCTCCTATTGCACTTGGGATTTGTACACAACTGGCCAACTAGTAGATAGTTTGCAATAAAAAAAAGAAAGCTTGTTTTCATCAAACGGAAATGGAATCATGTCATCTTTTCTATGGCGACAATTTTATTGGTCCACCCTGTACTTCTGCAACATACTTTTGCTAATACACTTTATGTTAACTATACCCTCAAAACTGGCATCAACACTACTGACGATGTATTAGGAAATCATAGGCTACAAAACAAATTATTATTATCATTTCTAATTACCTAAATGGAAAAAATTAGCAACCATTGACTTTCAATCTAGAGTGAAGAATTTTTTTCAAATTCATTTCAGATGGCAGAAGAAGTTTGAGGTAATTGTCTGACTTGCTATTTGCTTCTCTCCTCCTGATTTTCAAAAAGATGCCCCAGAAGAAGGTCGGAGGTTACAGCAGCCGGAATATTGTAACAAAGAGAAACAAGCTCTTCTGATATTATAGATGATAACTAGAGCTGTGACAACAACAGATTCTTTTTATACTTTTGACTCTCGAGTATATATCTGTCACAGTTAATCAACCGAGAACCACATCAGTCTATATAAAAACATATAAGATATTAACTGATACCTACTCAAGAATCAAAACAATAAAAAGAATATTCTGTTGTCACAGCTCTAATGAAAACAGTGCAGAAGAAGAATTAATGGATGTTGTGTTTGTTGCGCTTGAGTTACCCATCCTAAAAGTAATTTCTGAAAGGCACATGCTGAAAAGGAAAAGACAGCCCCAAGAGAAAATGACATTGACTTCTTTCAGAGAAGGCTTAAAAGGGGCGTAATTGGTGTAAATTGATTTACCCATTTCAAGAATAATCGACTTACTCAAAGAATATAAATATAACCCAGAGACTTTTAATTTCAAGGGGAGACTACTCTTTGTACCTTAAAGGGGAGATAAATCAAAACCGAATCTAAATATCACTAATAAAAACAGCAAACATAGACATAACTATAAAACGATAAAAATAGCATGTAATTTCAACTGGAGTTCTAGAGTATAGTGGTATATGCATCCAATCATGGACTCTATGGCCTTAAGTTTGAGCCTCGGTACAGTCAGTCACGCTGATGAGCTATACGTATGGTCAAACACATGTCTGCAGATAACTATTTTATAAATAAAAGCAACGAATATATGTGCATATATCTATATATATATGTATATATATATATATATATATATATATATGTACTATTATATAAAAGGAATTGTGTGTGTGTGTGTGTGTGTGTGTGTGTGTGTGTGTGTGTGTGTGTGTGTGTGTGTGTGTGTGTGTTCATTCCATATGGACTCGAAAATGGCTTGGCCGATTTTTATGAAATTTCACAAACAGGTCCTGTATGTGTCTGGCAGTGTTCTTAGATAGGTTTTGCATCAGACTGTCTTCAATAAGTATCGATAATTGATAATCAAAATAATCAAATGGAAGAAGGAACAGGCGATTTTAACCAAAGTTAACACCTTACACAGCTTAATATCACGAGTGCATTTGATAAGTTTTATTACCACACAAGCCGAAAGGCCTGACATATAAGATCAACAGTAGATTCTTTGATATGACAAGGGCCCGTTTTAAATGAATGTTTCTGTTTCAAACATAATTGCACCATGATACTTGACTTTTTTTTTTATTTGAAACTTAAATTCCAGCTATTATCACTGCGTAAAATCAACTGTAGGTTCTTTGATATGACAGAGGCGTGTTCGAAATGAAAATTTCTGTTTAGAGCATAATTGAAGAATGACACTTACTTTTGCATTTGAAACTTTAATTCAAGGCGTTATATTTATCTTCTATAATATAAAAATGTGTGTGTGTGTGTGTGTGTGTGTGTGTGTGTGTGTGTGTGTGTGTGTGTGTGTCTGGTCACGAATAGGCTCCTATGTGGTTGACTATTTTAAAAAACTGATTACATATACATATAATGATAGAAGATGTATCGAGAGACAGGAATGAGTATGTTTGATCTGGCAGAACGGTGGTTCATTAAAATTGTGTGATCTGCGTTCACGCCTGCTTCACAAACTATGGAAATAAAAAATGTAAAAATTTAAAAAAAAACGTTTACAAGTGTTTTTGATATAGATGTACATAAGAATACTTTGATAAGTATGTTTTAACTTAAATAGGGATGGTATAATAAAATTGTGGGATCTGTGTTCGCGCCTGGCCTCCATAGAATGGAAATAGGCACAAACTTTAATAAAGACTTTTCATATCTATCTGCGTAAGTATACTTTGATAATTATGTTTCAGTTTGAAGAAATATGGTATAATAAAATTATGGGGCGTTCGTTCGCGCCTGAACTCCGTAGAATGTAAATATGTCACAAAGTTTGACAAGGTTTTTTAATATAGATTCACAGAATATTGTGATAAGTGTTTCAGTGTGAACAGGTATGGTATAATAAATTATGGGGTTTATCTATTTTATTTTAACTTTCATCATATTTTGCTTTGGTTTTGATACCCCCAAATTCAACCCAAATTTACAATCCTTCCTTTTCATAACCTATCATACTTTCATAATTCAGAGTCCATTTTCTGTAGGCTGCTTTTGAACCCAGTCAACAATGGGTACTTTTGCTAATATAAAATAAAGCAATTTTATAAAATTAGCACGAGGTTCTCTACAATGCAATATATATATATATATATATATATATATATATATATATATATATATATATATTTGTTTACTGTTTTGGGGAAAGAATTCCTGAAGCCATGTCAATTAAGAACACAAAGACAAAATAAATAATTTGAACATGTATTTACTAAAATATATTAAATAAATAATTGAAAAATTGATATTAAAATAAAATATATAGAAATAGGGACAGACAAGTCATAATTAAATAAAAATCAACATTATTAGCGATAATGTGTGCGGTCCTGGTTTTTCCTCAGAAAGATAAACAGAAAACAATATGGCTGACGAGAGCCTCCCCTTATGTTAGGCTTGAAACCGATGGTACCAATGTTTTTCTTACCTTTTGTACAATTTTAAATAAATAAATGAATATGTGTGTGTGTGTGTGTGTGTGTGTGTGTGTGTGTGTGTTTGCAAACAAGTTGATGCATTGATTGCAGGTGACTGAATGACTTACTAAAAAGTTTTCTAACGAACGATAAAAAATATTTTCTTTTGTATAGTCTTCTAAAACATGTATAGTCTTCCAAGACTATATACATACATGTATGTATTTGTAAGCGTAAAATAAATATGGGGTGACTTTTAATTACAAAAGGAGAGTACTCTTTCTATCTTCCAGGGGAGATAAATCAAAACCAAATTTAAATAGTTCTAATAAAAACAGCAAATATAGACATAACTCCAAAGACTATAAATATAGTGACATTCAACACTAATGGTAGAGATTTATGGCAGAATCATGACGTGTACTTCCGTAACATACTTCCGCTAGGTATAATATTCAGTAGAGAATTGGCTCTGTAATAATAAATACGAAATCTGAATGAATTAAAATATATTTAAGCATATTTTACGACCGGAAAGCGGCCCTGTCGGTGGGGCATTAGAATACGCCGACTGCCCCCCTGCAGAGGATAAAAGTCCCTCAATGGGGGTCCTGGATATGAGCTTAAACTATATCCGATGGTGAGGCCCCAGCTTGCGGGCTCTGGGGAGTGTGGAGCCACCCTTTAATTGTCATTGCTCCCAGGTCCACTCTGACCTTGAGTGGTAGTACCTGTTAGGGTCCCAACTATGGGTTAAATAGAAATTGACTTGCAAAAAAACAAATATATTCTATTAAAAATTTTTCAAAATCACTGGATTAGGCATTAAATAACCTGAAAAGGGTTGATATGCCGTAAAACAAAAACAACCAACCAACCAACCAACGACCGGAAAGGTTGGGCGAACCCTTGCTAGTTATAAATCTACTGGGTGTCTCAAAAATTTCAAAATGTACTCACACTTCGTATGACGATAAAACCTTTATTTATGAATATAGAATAAAATGGAGGAGCTTCAAATATGGAAGACAAATGAACCTGAAGACGTTTACATTGATTACCATTATTGTCCAGATAACTCTGATAAAAATAAGTGTAAATACATTTTTTGAGACACCATGCAGTTACATGGATAGCGATTTGCGGCAGTCATGGCCTCAGAATCATGACGTGTACTTCTGTAACATATTTTTCGTTAATACACTTTTTGTTAACTATATCACTGTGTTTGTCTCGAGTATTACCGTCCTACAAGGTTACAGCAGTTTCGAGAAGATGCACCTGAAGTAATTCAGAGGTTCGACTAATCCAAACATTTTGATTCATGTCATTTCTAGATCGAAAGAAAATCTCCATTATAACAAGATGGTTGCTTCATGATAATTGTTTGAACTAAACGTAGATCCGATGCCAATATCCCATATACTGGCATTATCTTATTCCTTGAGGGCGTCTTGGATAATTTACCGGGCTCTCATCTTGACGACTTGGAGACTTTCTCCACTTTCTTAATTCCCTTCGTTTCCTTTGCTAATATGCAAACCTTATGCAACTCTCGTGTTCTTCATCTTCACGCAAGATAAGTAAATCACCCGCAAGAACGATCGGCCTGATTGCTTTCTTTATTAGAAGCGAAAGATTTCCTTACACGAATTCTTATTTGCTTCCTTTGGAATGGGAGCTTCCTGTGATGCCTATTAAGCAGATATTCAAAGATTATTGAACAACCTATATATATATATATATATATATATATATATATATATATATATATATATATATATTCATGCAGAGGAAGTTTCGAAATAATGACGAAACGTTGATGAACACATAACTCTGTTCTGTTTTATTTATTTATTTCTCTCTCTCTCTCTCTCTCTCTCTCTCTCTATATATATATATATATATATATATATATATATATATATATATATATATATATATATATATATATATATAAGAGTATGTATAACACCTCAGCGAGATGAATGGCTTGCACAGTTCCAGGTCACACTTTGGCAAGGTGTAGCACCTGTTAGCCTCCCTCTGAAGTTTTGGAGGTTTACCATACACACACACACACTCACACACACACACACACACACACACACACACACACACACACACACACACATGGCGGCGAGCTCGCTGTTGAATACGTTAAGTTTGGAAAAATGAGTCCAAGCGAAAAAATTATACAAAATATTGTTAGAAACCCACCGAATACATGTCATCACGGTAATATAAATTGAGTGAGTTTTTATATATATATATATATGACTACTTCATTTAATCACATAAATTAATATATGAAAATATAATTTTATGCGTAAATTTTCAGTATTTACTTCAAGAGTCCTCAACATATAGGTAGAGCTAGGTAGTAAGTTTCAAAAATATATATGGCAATGAAGCAACACAGAATATTCTGCGTTTCATTCTCATGAGAATTCGGCAGGCTTATGCAAAGAGTTATTGTTACCTCGTGTTTTTATATACGCACATACTATTGAATTTTTCGTTAGCCAATCAGCTTCCTAGTTTCCACCACGCCCATCCTAATCAGAAAATGGGCGGGCACTTTTAGGACAAAGATACAGTTGACATTAGGTTCACCCTTTTTCAACATTGCCCTGGAGTTTTCTAAGGCATATACAGATATATCCTCAGAAGAAATCCACATTATGAAAATATGTAGAAAATCAGTTTTAGTAAATAACCAATGGATAAAAACTAAAATGACAAATTCTTTTGATTTGGTGATGGGTCTTTTAAACTCTGCCGAGGCATCAGATTTTGTGGGATTGTTCATTATATATACCGTCACAAGCATATTTGATACTATGCTTGCTATGCTATATCGGCCTAAATAGAGATGATGGATTAGTTATAATAAAAGAATCTAACAAAGTCAAGGGGGATAACTTTTAAAAAATTATACGCAAGGAAATGAAAAAATTAGGCCCAAAAGTAAACGTACTAACTAGCATAAAAATAACAAACTTCCTGGTTGTCACGTTAAATTTAGATAAAAACACATGAACTCTACTTAAAAGATAACGCTAATCCAATATACGTAAACCCTAACTCTAATCACCCCTCCATCAATTATAAAACAGATTCTGACTCAGCAATAACTCAAGTGATGAAAATGTATTTAACAAATCAACCAATATTTACGACGCAGCCTTAAAAATAGTCGATACAAAAATATTGATATTAAATACAAGCAACAAAACACCGATAACTATAATAAAATTAAAAATAGAAGAAAAAGAAATATAATCTGGTATATGGCGCCATACAATCAAATGTTAAACAACAAAAACTTGGCAAGAAATTTCTAGACTTCACCGAAAAGCACTCCCCCATAATCAATCCCTTATACAACATTTTCCATAAAAATAACTTAAAGTTATCATACACCTGCTGCGAAAATTTAGAGATGATAATTAAAGCACATAACAAAATATTAAGTAAAAGCAATGAAAACAATAATAATCCAAAAAAAAAAACAATAAAAAAGTAAACAGTATGATAAAAATAAAATTAACACAAAGGACAAAAATGTAACTAGTAGAAATAATAATAATAATAATAATAATAATAATAAACCAATTCCACACGACAACAACAACAACCATAATAAAAATAAAGACATTAATAATGAACAAGATAAATGCATCTATAGATCTCGCACACTCTGCCCACTTCAAAATAAACGTCTAACCAAAAGCATAGTTAAACAATAAAAAAGTAGACACCATGACAAAAATAAAACTAACACTAGCAGAAATAATAATAATAATAATAATAATAATAATAATAATAATAATAATAATAATAATAAACCAACCCCGGACAAAAACAACCATACTAGAAATAAAAATACTAATAACGAACAAGATAAATGCAACTGTAAACACTGCACACTTTGCCCACTTCAAAATAAATGTCTAACCAAAAGCATAGTTTATAAGGCCACAATATTTGCGAAAGAAACCCCGAATAAAAAGAAATATTACGTAGGTATGACTTCCTTAGAGTTCAAAACCCGATATTATGACCATAAAAGTACGTTCAAAAACAAAAAAAGACACCAAATGAAAACAGCACTAGTAAACTAATACTGGAAACTCAAAGAAAGCGGATATTCGCCGATAGTCGAATGGTAAATAATAAGACAAACAAACACATGTAGAGACATAGACGATCCATGTAGATTATGCCTAAATAAAAAAAATTGTTATCCTATGCTTTAACGAACACCTATTAAACTGTAAGAGAGAGAGATAGCGAACAACTATGTGCACAGGATAAACTTTACTTTAGGATAGCGATACAAAATAATTTTAAAATTGACAATAACATAAGAAAATAAGTAAAATAAAAATAAAAAATGAAATTAGACTACATATACATGAAAATAGGCAAGCTTAATTAGATATCTATTCTACCCATGAAAAACACACGCAAAGCAAGGGTGAACCTAAGGTCAACGGTACTTTTGTCCTGAAAGTGCCCGCCCATTGGCTGATTAAGATGGGCCGCGGTGGAAACTAGGGAGCTGATTGGCTAACTAAAAATTCAATAGCATGTGCATATATAAAAACACGAGGTAACAACAACTCTTTGCATAAGCCTGACGAATTCTCACGAGAATGAAACGCGGATATTCTGTATTGATTCATTGACATATATATTTTTATAACTTGCTATATATATATATATACATATATATATATATATATATATATATATATATATATATATATATATATATATATATATATATATATATACACTGATGTTAATCGTGACAACCTGCACTGAAGATTCCCGAAAGGATGAAACACTAGTGTCTGTAAGTATTTAATAATTATTATAGTAAGTAATTATATATATATATAAGTAAAAGAGATGTAGAAGGCTGTCACAATGCGAGGAATGAATTATAGTCGCTGTTGGTAAGAGGGGACGAGAACAAGTGGTGATTTACAAATCAATAAGTACATATATATATATATTTTATTATTTTATTTTTTTATATATATATATTTATTCAGTTGTATGGTAAAATGTCTTACTTGTTTTCATGCGACATATTCCATCATTAATTTCGGAAAAATTTTCCCTTTTCAAATGGTGTGCGTAACAGGTCGATTCTATGGTATATATGTATATATATATTAAAAAGTTTAACTCATGTCCGGTAACCTACATCTAAAATTTTAAGTGTTTAGACCCAAAATTGGCGGGGGAGTTTGGTAGAGTTTGCAAAGATCAACTCTGTAAACTTTTCAGCCAAATTTTCGCCCCAAAACTGATTAAAACGCTTGCTGCATGTCTGAATACCCTTCATGTAAAATTTTAAATGTTTAGACACAAAATTTGCTGAATAGTTTGCTAGAGACCGCAAAGATAAAATCTTTTTAACTTTGACCCCTTGATAGCCAAATTTTCGGCCAAAAAAACGATTGAAAAACTTGCGCTATGTCTGAATACCCTTTATGTCAAATTTCAAATGTTTAAGCCAAAAATTGGCTGAGAGGTCAAATTTTTTTCACTTTGACCACAATTTTGACCCCTTAACATTTATTGTTTGGGGCTCAAATCAAGTTAAAAAATTTGAACCATGTCCAAGGAACCTACATCTAAAATTTCAAGTGTTTAGACCCAAAATTGGTGGAGAAGTTTGATAGAGTTTTCAAAGATCAAATCGTTGAACTTTGACCCCTTGACAGCCAAATTTCTGGCCGAAAACCGATTAAAACGATTTCCCCAAAATTTCAATATTCCTTATGTCGAATCTCCAGTCTGCAGACTTAAATTTGACAGAATAATTTGGTAGGGAAATGTACGCACACGCAGAGACACATACACAGACAATTTTACTTTTATAGATATACTAGCATTTCGGCACTTCGTTTGCCCTAGTGTTTGGAGGTGTATGTTGAGCAAAAAAAAACAAAAAAAAACGGTAATCTTTTTTTTCAATTTGACTCCTATTATGACCCATTAACATTTATTGTTTTGGGCTCAAATCAAGTTGTTAAGTTAGATCCATGTCCACGGAACTTATATCTAAAATGTCAAGTGTTTAGATCAAAAATTGTCGGAGGAGTTTGGTAGAGTTCTCAAAAGTCAAATCGTTGAACTTTGACCTCTTAATCGCCAAATTTCTGGCCGAAATCCGGTCACATCAATTTTCTCAAATGTCAGTACCTTGTATATCGAATTTCAAGTCTGTAGACTTAAAATTGACAGAGTTATTGCGTATGGAAATGTACACAGACACACACACACACACTTTCACTTTTATAGATATATAGATAGATTGAAGTATATATTGAAAATATTCTGACGCTTCTTCATGAACAGATCATGTGTTTAGATTTCTTTGAAAGCAGTTTACATTTCCCCTTTCACGTTTACACCTCTCCTCCCTATTTTGCGTTACAAAAATAGAATTCCTCATTAAGACGAAATCAAATTGAAAAAAAAAGCTCCTTTGGAAGGTTTCTTTTACCAAAAGTAAAATTGTCGTCTCCCTTTCTTTTCCATCTTCCATACAATTGTCGTACACGATTTATAAAGAAACCCGCCATTTTCTTTTTCTCTTGTTTAACAAATGTTGTCAAACATTCGCAGTGTTCACTTATTGAAGACACGGTTGATTTCTTCGTTTTGTTTTTTTTTGTCGTTTGTTTTTTGTTGTTTGTTTGTTTTTGATTTTTTTTTTTTTTCGTATTTTGTTTGGGGGGGGAGTTTTATTTAAAATTTTATTCTTTAAAACAAATTAAAACCAGGCAATGAAAGATGTCGTTGTAGTTCTGCAATCTTCACGTTTGTCTGCGACAGAATGAAAGGAGTTGTCATCTTGCGTCTGCATTCGTCTGTGTCACATCGCAAATCCATTATGCAATCCGAGAACGTTTTATCAGATATACAGTATTATGTCATCCAAGAGTCTACTGTCATCTTGCATACCGCATTATGTCATAGGAAAAGTCTATCACGGTACTGCGTTCAATATTCATTCCAAAAGACTGGAACAATATTCGTACCGTCGGTTTCAAATACAAATAAAAAGCGCCTATAATTGGCCTGTTTTACGGGATTCTTTTCATCCCCTATTTATCATTAAATCGTTCTTCTGATCTTCTTTCACACACACACACACACACACACACACACACACACACACACACGTGTTTATATATAAAACTTAAGGATGAGCACTATCTGCGGAATCTATACTATTAATCTCACATGTCTGTTTAAATGTATGTATGTATGTATGTATATCTGCCTAAAACTTTACACAGGGATGACGGATTTTCACGAGATCGGTATCGTTTTGAAGCTGAACCCTTCGGACGACAAATATCGAAAAATTAGCTAAAAACATTAATTTCTTCACCCTCAACTGGGCACTTTCCTACAAGGAGGGATCGCTCTTTTCGCCGATATTTTCGAAAGTCGTCCCCTCTTTTCGATCGACTAGCCTTTTTAAATCTTTTAAACATCCGGTTTGGCGATGGACGCAATGGCAAAGACGTCACTTTTTTTCTTTCTTTTTTTCACGTTATTTTCCTCCTTCGCAATACGGGTTCGAGTCTACCCGCCTGCCTGCTACCACTTTTTTTTTTACTCAGCATACATCTCCAAAAATCTTGGCAACGCCAGACACGTAGGTTGTTAATAACTAAAAGGCAGACAACTAGCGTTGCAATTTTCACGACTTTCTCTCGTGCCGACACTCTAGATCAAATGTATTCGCCTGAATTCGGCGTTTAATAGTTCTTAATTCCGTTCATTCTCGATAAACACAAAAGTCTCTGTAAATTTACATCTGGAGAACTACAACGATATAATCATTATATATATATATATATATATATATATATATATATATATATATATATATATATATATATATATATATATAAAGTTTTATTTATGCAAACATATCATGGATACGCTTTCGGGCTATGTTTCAATAGTAGATTTGATAAGTTCCTATGCCTTCATATTGAATACACTTCAATATAAAAACAAAGTGCGAATCTTCATTTCATGACCTAAGGAAATTGAGCTTATATAGTTACGACTGAAACATCTATAAATTAATAGGATTGCGCGTGTGTTATTTATTTTGTGTGTCACGCTTATATCCGAGTGATTGTCGTTTAATTGTTATGAACTTCCATTTCTTCTAATAAATAATTTTACCAAGAATTTTTCGTAAGTTTTGGTTTCGGTTTCAATTATTGCTGATGGTACTCACATCATTTTGTTTTATATAAATAATTTTACCAAGAATTAATTTCAATCGAAACGTGAAGGGCTACTAATTCCAGACTGCGTAAGATGAAAAAGTTCTAGCACACAGACACAAAAGTGACCTATTCTTTATTGATTATCATCCAATATATAGGAATGATTTAAAAACTAAAATATGGCTTGGTTACCATCCGCTAGAATCGAAACCAAAACGTTTAGCACTTTAGCCTTAGTCGTTATTCATCGCTCCAGCGTCTTTAGTGTCTGAGCTACAGACGGATGGATACAAAGGGTAAAAATCAAGTGACTTTGAGTTACGAATATTTTATTTTGCACATGCGCAAAAGTAACAGCAGGAATAATGTTTTATTCGACTTAACTTGCCAAGGTTAACTGTTTTTTTATATATAATTTTGACACCTTAGCCGCACTTTTTGCACGCTAAACACAATTCGAAAGTGAGCTACAGGGCCAAATACCATATATAGCAAATTTCAACTCTGTAGATCAAATATTCAGAGAAAGGTTTGTTAGAGACTTTTTGCATACATACTAAAAACATCACGTATATATATATATATATATATATATATATATATAATGTTTTTATTTATATAGACAAATATTACATAGTCGCTACACTGAACATGCTAATGTTTCGGACAATTGGGATACTAAAAAGCCCAAAAGTCACTCATCAG
>NC_136506.1:71920301-71940301 GCF_053919585.1 Euprymna scolopes
AGCCTTTTCGCACGTACAAGTGTCTTACAATGCGGTGCCATGTGCTTTTTAAAAGTCTCTCTTCCCACCACCTGACGCCGGCCTTAGCCAGCATTTTCTTACCCATGACTTCACACGTCCATCTTCCTAGGAACATTTTTCTTCTCTTTCTTTGCTCTTTCTCTCCTTCCCACTATGTCAGCTTATTATTTTACATGTATGTGTTACTTTCTAGAGATTGGATTCCATTGGCTGAAAATTCTTTGAGTTAACACTTTCATGTTAAAACTTGTTAGCGTTAGGAAGTAACAAAGAGGGCATATAGAAACGAACTGGAGAAAAGAAAATGGTTAGTAATTGGAACTATTTGTATTCTCTCCTTGTCTAATTTACCACAAGCAAACAAAAGACTTTATTATTTAGAGAAGTATGGAAGTTAAACCTGGCCAGTAAGAGTTGCGGGCATGCGTTGCATGGAAAGAAATGATATAAAAATTTTGATTGTTTTTTTTTTTGTTTTGTTTTATGATATTTCAGGTTATTTAATGCTGAATAATGAATTACGTGACAGCATGATGGCTTTGTAGAGATATAATAGTTTCCTTCAGTGTTTACAGGCTATGGATACCCACTGTAAGAGTGGCTATGCATGGAATTTTTGTGACAACAGTTGCGCAATCTCCAACATCTTTCCTGAGTCGGTATTGTTAAATACTAGTGACAAGATATAAATGTAGAGATAGAGGATACTGGATGTGATAAGTGTTTTAGCATGGTAGAGGGAGCCCACTTTATTACAGCAGCCTTTGGCAGTATCTTCTATACATTTGTTCCAATTCATGTTACCTGTGAATGTTAGGCTAGAGAGTTTAAATATTGGACTTTCAGGTTCAGTATTATTGGTCATAGCAATCGGTGGATGAAAAGGGATCTTATAATTGTTAAAAGAAAGAAGTTTCATCTTAGTAGCATTAAATGTTACAATCCATTTATGTCCCCTCTAGCTATATATACCTGGCGTTGCCAGGTTGAAACATATTGGTAGGCACAGGGTTTAGTCACATGCTATTTAAGATACACCAAATATCTTAACTTCTTATGCTTTTCCTGAAAGTGAACCACATGTTGGATTTATGGACATTTATGGTGACCAAAACATTTAACGCTCCAGCCTTAGTTGTTACCATTT
This sequence comes from Euprymna scolopes, assembly GCF_053919585.1. NCBI lineage: Eukaryota > Metazoa > Mollusca > Cephalopoda > Sepiida > Sepiolidae > Euprymna > Euprymna scolopes. Next base: position 71,921,470 of record NC_136506.1, read on the forward strand.
GAGCTATCGTCAGAAATAGTTAAAAATAGACTGACTTCAATGTATAAATGTATATTTATGCATGCATACAAGAGCACTTTAGGTCGACTTACTCCTGCCAAGTTTCAAATTTTTTTCACTTTTAACCCCTTAGCAGCTATTTTTATCAGCTTATATATATATATACATATATATATGATGATTGTAACGTCTTGTCAGACGAGTGTCACTCCTTCAGACACTTAAAATCCATGAGCCCAAAAATGACTTCCATCGCCACAGGACCATTTTAATAGACAAATGCCTGGGGGATTATCTATACACAGATGATGTTACAGAGTCTTAATGTTGAGATCCAGCAACAAGCAAGAACAAGATAGCCAGCAACAAGTTAAACTACAGACCAGCTTAATGCGGGTACTGGTCTCCCGCTTTCTGGTTTTTTAAATCAGAGATTTGCTTCTCCTAGAAAGGTTGCTTTCACTACGGCTTATGGGAGCCCTCTCCACACCAAGGAAGGTCAAGTAATTGCATTTTTGTGGACCACTGCTTTATATATATATATATATATATATATATATATATATATATATATATATATATATATATATACATAAAGCAGTGGTCCACAAAAATGCAATCACTTGACCTTCCTTGCACTTCTCTGCGATCTTGTGTCTCAGAGGAGATGCAGTTTGAAAACATGAAGACAGACAGACATAGTGAGTTTTATGAATTAGATTATATTCAATTTTGGGCATTGGATCCAAGGATGTACTCTTGAATTTCCAGAAGAGTATACTTCGATGGTATAGTTGTTGTGTAGTAGATCGAACACAAGAAAGTATTTGTTAGTTAGTTATCTGTCTGTCGATCTATCTATTTATCTATGTGTATTATCGATATATCTATTGATCTAGTTATCTATCTCTATCTGTATCTATCCATCTCGATCTATCTATCCAGTTATATAGATAGATAGATAGATAGATAGATAGATAGATCGAGATGGATAGATAGAGAAATAGATAAATAACTAGATCAAGAGATCTATCGATAATACATATATAGATAAATAGATAGATCAACAAACAAATAAATAACTAACAAATCCTTTCTTGTGTTCGACCTACTGCATAACATAGTCACATTGAAATAATTTTGCATTTACGTTCGTGGGTCAGTCGAATAATTAAAGTAGTTGGGTCAGTTGACATGAGAAGGCTAAGGAAAACATGGGAGGAAGGGAGAATAATAGCTATGAAAGGAAGAAGGATAAATAAAGACTTGGCCAGAAGTAGGTTAGTTTGAAAGTCAGTTTCCTAAAGCCATCCAATGTATGGCAGCATATAAAATGAAACATTAAACGAAATATGATGCGGAGGATAATGAGATTGACATATCGGTGCTCTAACCATGTATTTGGATTCTTCGGATTATTGCTTTCATCTTGAATGTCATTTTCACACAGTTTTGGTTGATGTAACCTTCGACTTTCTTCAGGTGTTTCTTGTCGAACTCAGAAATGTGCTAAGACACTAAAGGTTGCCACCTACGGCCCACAAGTGGACCCATTTTCCAAAGGTGTGAAGGAAGGTGGGGATTATTCCTTTGTATGGGGTTGCAATCAGCAAATTTAATGTGCATACCCCCATTAAAACAATTTATTGTTGGAGATTCCCAAATACCAAAAAGCTTTTTATTCTAATTTTTTTCGCCATATTTCTTTTGCATTCTTTACATTCAGAAGAAGGAGGACTCAAGCGATGTTGCACCCACAATCCAGTAACAATGCAGTACTGTTGTCGTATTTGAGCTAGTGAATCTTGTTCTGATTTAAGAGTTATTGATAAGGTGCTGAAACATATCTGAAATTTGATTGGCTCTATACTTTCTTCCTTACTGCAACCTCTCTCTCACAGACGTGATGTCGCTAGTCTCAGTCTTTTCTATTAATATTATTGTGGCATGTGTTCTTCAGAATTGTTTGATCGCTGATTCTTTTCTTCTAGCTCGTTTGTCTCATTGGTCTAGTGATTTACATCAATTCACTGTTTTGGTACCGCATCGTAACGCAGCTTTCTGTTTCCAAGAACCACAAACTTGTGGAACTCTCTTCCTGTTGACTGTTTTCCTCCTACCTATAACCTTGGTCTTTTCAAGACTAAAGTCAACAGGCATCTCCTGTTTTCTCGATAATAATTTTTCTCTTTTTATTAGCTCCTTACATCAAGTGGCTTAACACATTGTCTGGAGTGATTTAAACAAAAACAAGTGAAGCATGCATGGTCCCTCGTGAGTGCACAGAGAACTAGGCACAAAAATAGACGAAGTTCAGCATTTGCATCCCCCCACCCAACATTTATCCTCAAAAGTCCCCAGGGTACGTCAAATCCTGGTGAAAATGAACAAACGGTGCAGTTTTAGGCCTTAACATATGTAAATTTGAGTTCTGCACCATGCAAAAAAAGAAATAACTAAGTCCATCATTTGTTCCTCCCCCCACCATTTAACCCCAAAAGTCACCAAGGCCTTAACATATTTAAATTTGAGTTCAGCACCATGCAAAACTGCTAAATAGACATACACAGAACATTTTGGCAAATATGGTAAAATAAATCCAAAAATGGGTTGTTTTTATTAGCCCTAAAAGATCCCCAGGGCACACCCAAGAATTATTGCGAAGAAAACAAAATTATATAGAAATCAGTTAGTTACAACTTTTCAGAAAGTTTTATATAAATCGAAGGCATCAATTTCTTTAATAAGCACAAAAGTGTCAATTTTAGCCATTTTATCCCGAAAGGCATCCCTGAGGGGGGAGACAACCGAAGTTTTCCTAGAAAATCCGTTCTGTTACTTTTTACTCAAATCATGTTTAATGTTTGTGCAAAATTTACAAAAAATTCCAAGCCGTAGTTATTGAAAAATATGCAGACAGACAAACGGACGAACGGATGAACAAACAAGGGTGAATTTACAGGTCCACCCTCCTTTTGTCGGGGGGGGGACCAAAAATGTATATTGTTTTTTAGGTTTAATAACTCCGCTTTAATTATACTGGTCTTTTTAGTAAAATTTTCTGAAAACGAGTTTGAGCAAACAGCCTTGAAAAAATCTCAATTCCAAACTGACGCTTATATTTCAGAAATATGAAAACTTATCGAATTATTATTCTATTTCTGAAACGCAAGGTGCATATCACATTTATTTGTTGGAAACGTAATTAACCTTTCCGCAGTGGATTCCTTCATATTGATTAAAGCAAAATCAATTCACAATCGTAATTCAATTTCCCAATCAAAACAGAGCGCCGATATCAAACAGCCCCAGGTCAATTCTATCGAACGTTTCCAGGGCAAAACCATAATTCATTTATCATTATTAAAAAGCATAGTTTATTTAATTTATTTATTTTCTACATATTATTATCATTTATTATTGGCTGCAAATATCTGGCATTGTCTGGTTGTGTATTTGCATCAAAATATTTTTTGTTCCAATAAAAGTGAAGTGGCTTTCTATAGATGAATACAGAGTCACACCTTTTTTAAGTTGGCAGCCATTTTTAATAGAAAATCAGTCCAGACAAGGCATGCAGCCACTTAATCTAAGAAGCTTAAAATTTGCTACTTCAAGGTACAAGAAAACTAATCAATGATAAGTGTTAGACTTGAAAATAATCCCCAGCTGGACAGAGTATTTTCTGGAAAGAATAAAATCGAATTAAATTTTCTTCTTAATAACATGCCGCAACGATGCATAAGGAAAACTGACAATGTTGCTATATGTTAAATTATTACTGCTTGTTTACTAAGAATTTTCATACAAATCATCATCAGTGATTGCTCACTGGTAGTGGTAGTATTGTATGGATTAGACCTCTATACCTCTATTTTTTAGCCAGTCGGAGAAATTGTCTTTAGATAGCATAGCCTTATTCCAGTCAGGTGTCTGATAATAATGATTATTATTTTCTTTATATTAAGTTTTTTTCTTTTAGTCTTTATTTTATATGTGACGTAGTCATTACTTGTTCACACTCGGAACCCACATGTGGTATCACAAGGAAATGAAGACAAGGAATAACTCAATTCATTTTTCCAATTAAAAAAACAGACGTTTATTTCAACGTACTTTCCAAAACAACGTCTTGTTTCTTGTTCAAACCTGTCGCTCTCAGCTCATCTGTGTAACACGTGTATCTCTGTCCTCTCTCTAGCGTGATCATTGGTCTGCACGCACGTTCTTCTTTTTTATAATCTTTTACCTTCTTCTTTGCTGTGACGTCACCTCACACACGACTCAGTCGTGACTGAGTCGTGTGTGAGGTGAGGTCACAGCAAAGAAGAAGGTAAAAGATTTCTGAGTTGTGTGTGAGGTGAGGTCATAGCAAAGAAGAAGGTAAAAGATTATAAAAAGAACGTGAACTGAGTCGTGCGTGAGGTGACGTCGCAGAAAAGAAGAAGGTAAAAGATTATAAAAAAAGAAGAACGTGCGTGCAGACCAATGATCACGCTAAAGAGAGGACAGAGATACACGTGTTAAACAGATGAGCATACATCTGCCATACACGTGTTCATGCTCTGTTACACTTAATTTTTTTATTATTATGATATATCCGCATATGTATATATTTGTTTTTTTCTAATTAATTACGTACTTAATGGTGAATTGTGCTAACATGTTTGTTCCAAATTTTGTGATGTTTTCAATCAGTACGGATGAAGAGACAGCTTGAAATCAATACAACCCTTTAATCTAAGAAGCAATCGTATGCTAAAAATTTTTTTGATGTTGAAATTCAGAAACTGATACAAATGATATCCATCTATCCATAACCTTAAACCCCTGGAGAGGCATAAGCCATCTACAACTTTGTGGATGCTTTTTTAGCGATGAGTTCTTTTTACAGGGTGAGGGAGCTGGCCCCACACCTAACTTTCCCATAAGGTACATACAGCGCCTAGCCTTCCCAAATGGTCACCCATCTGGTACCGGCCAGGCTCAGCGTTGCTTAATTTTGGTGATCTGGTGAGAACCGGTGTGTCAACGTGATTGTGCCGTACATACAAATGATATGTCACAAAAGTTATTCATTTCAATTTGCTTTATTGCTATATAATAGCTCTGTTTAAGATTCAAACATTGAGCTAGTATGATACCTGAAGTATTTCTGAATAATGTTCTAAATTTTATTAAACCTGTTGATGTGTGTTCACTTGTTTACCACCTAAGTTTGTGCATTTGCTTTATATATATATATATATATATATATATATATATATATATATATATATATATATATCCATTTATTCAACAGAGTGCATATTTATCCAGCATCCCTAAATAAATGTGCACCCAGTTGAATAAATGAATGAATCTATATTATATTAATATATAGTTTTTATATCTTCATTTTCCTTTCTTGCTTATATATATATATATATATATATATATATATATATATATATATATATATATATATATATATGAATGGAAATGTATAAAAAGGAATACGCAAGCTTTTATGCAGATGTTGTATTTATTATTTTTATAGAGCCAAATCTCTATTGATTATCATATCGTACATAATGTATAGTAGTTATTGAAAAGTAGAAAAAACATAACATCATATGACTTGGGTGCCATCAGCTAGAATTGAAACCAAAACAAAAAGTTGATTCTAGAAAATGTCTCAAATTTAAAGCATAGACTAAAGTAAACTTCTGAAGAAACTGAGATTCAGGAAATCATTCTTAATTTGTTTCTAATTAGTATGCACATCTGAAATATTTAAATTCTCAAATGAAAGGTTTTTCTCATATTATGTCCTGTAAGTACCCTGTAAAATACTCCAAAGAAACTGAAATTATGGAAATATTTATTAATGGAGTTTCACAAAAGGAGTTATTTGAATTTTCACAGATGACTTACACCCACTTTTGCCGTTTTTGCATCAAACTAAATATAGATCACAATTGGGCTCCTAACACCTAGAAGATGTGTTCGAAAAATCGCAATGGTTGATTAATTAGTTTAGGAGTGAATCCTATGCACAGAATTACGTAAACATATAAACGTACCTAACTTATATATATATATATATATATATATATATATATATATATATATATATATATATATATATAATGATATCTACGTTTGTTTATCATTCTTAATTAGGAGCAAGTCAATAACTAATATAAATCTTAATTGGTAAAAAGAAAAGACGAAAGGGGATTATCACGATCCATAATTCACTTTGAGTGTCAGTAATTCAGTAATTTAACTCAAGCAAAGCAAGATAAGTTATTCTGGGTATGGATATAAATCAATCGATTATATATCAATATCCAGAATCTCTCTCTCTCTCTCTCTCTCTCTCTCTCTCTCTTTTATTTTTTTAATTTCAATTCCAATCATAAATATAATCTACATTTCTCCCCATTCCTTTTCTTTTTCTTTTCTCTCACTCCTCCCTCTCCTCTCTCTATCCAGCACTCCAACTCTTGGTATTTAGATACTCATACGTAATTTAAAAGAATCTTTCCCTTCTGATTTATTTTATCTTAGATCGTCTGACGAGATCGGCGGGATTATTTTATTGTCCTGTCTTTTGAAACAAGTTGTAATAATTAAGTAAAAATCCCCGAGGATAAAATAATAAAAACATATTTAGCTCTACTAACGTATTGAACACTTTTTCCCTGCTCTTTTTTTTTTTACCAAATATAACTCCTAATGTGTGTGTGTGTGTGTGTCCAATTTACATTCGTTTACCTTGGTTAGTGACAATAAGTGAAAAATTCGCCAAACAGATTAGTTCAGCTGTTGAAGATTTGCCTCCAATGCACGTGTTGTGTTTTCAACAAAACCGTTCTGTCCCCACCCCATCATATAATTAATGTCATTTATCAATTTAAATGTAGTTGCAGTGCCAACTACGTTGGCAGAACGACCCTTAGGTTAGATGGTCGTGTCTAGCAACATGTACCCAGCAAAATCAGGAATGGAATCTATCGACCAACGGATGTTTTGATTAATATAGTATGGTTCTGCTATAACGAACCATTTGCTTAAATACCCGTGATGTGCAATGAATTTTAGCAGTGACTCATTGTCTATCCTAAGTCATGCTCATTCGTGATTTCATCTGAAGGTCTTCCAGACTATTCACGTCCGTTTAAGGAGACCTTCTCTCTGTAAGCAAAGGGATTGCCTTTTGAGTCTGGGCGTGATTAGTTTGTAAGGCGTTTCCTCTCCATTGTATAATTATTATAACGATAGATTTATTTTAGTCGTTCCCCAAATTTTTTTCCGATATTTGGATTTTAGTCGTACCCCGTTTGAATTCGTGTCCCTATACCAAAAATCCTTGATTCGACTTTGAAAAGTGAGGACGAAACCCGGTCGGCTGACTCTACCCCCTTATTTATTTAATTTTTTTTTTAAACCTTCATTAAATGTTTCCTTCTTTTTACCATGGATACAAAAAACTCAGTCTTCCTTTTTTCACAAGTCTCTCTCTCTCTCTCTCTCTCTCTCTCTCTCTCTCTCTCTCTCTCTCTCTCTCTCTCTCTCTGTATATATATATATATATATATATATATATATATATATATATATATATATATATATATATATAAGTAAACGTATATAAATATAGACAGAGAGAAAAAGATTAAAAAAGAGCAAACCAAGTTATGTGTTCATCGACGTTTCGTCTTTATTGTAAGACTTCTTCAGGATGAACGAATTGAAGAAAATAAAATACCAGTACAATATTTGAAAATATGTTTTTAATACTTTTTATTACAACAAATATATTTTTAAATATTGTATTGGTATTTTTTCTTAAATTCATTCATCCAAAAGAAGTCTTACAATAAAGACGGAACGTTGATGAATTACAATACTTCTAAATATTATTGCAGAGCATATACAAATAAATGACAAAAGGTCTATATTCCAAATTCTTAGATGTTCATTTTACCGTTTATTTCTTTCAGCATGTTAAAATGTTTAATTCTTGATCTGTTTCGTAGTGCAGAAACTATCATATAATTTTATATCATTTTTTAGATATTTTCTGTTCGGACTCATCAGAAGAATAAGAACTCATAGACTTTAAAAAGAAAAGAAAAATGAAGTTGGTCATGATTACATAAATCCAAAAAAATCCAAAGTGCAGTTGCATTGTGTTTAATAATATTTACGCCATCTTTGATTTTTATCAAAATATTACGATCGTAAAAATACATGAAAAAACAAAAACGCTGAATAAAAACAGCATTAGCGAATCACTACTAAGAGATCAAGGAAAGTGGAACGATCACCAATAGTAATATAGAATAGAATTGTAGGCTAGCACATGTATAAACTTAGACGATCTGTGTAGACCATGTTTTAATGAGAAATTAGCTATCCTCAACTTTAAAAAAAATGTATTAAACTGTGAAATAGTAAGCATACATATATACACACAAAATAAACTTTATCTTAGGATAACAACATACACACACATAAAAAATACATGAATAAATAATAATGACAATAACAAAAATGATAACGATAATTATAATAATACTTCAGGCTCCTTAAGTCTTTGACAGACTATAGATACCAAACGTAGGCGTGCTTGTGCATGTAATTTTTGTGGCAGGACGAGCGCAATCTCCAACCACACCTTTCCTGAGTCGATATTGTTAAATACCAGTAGCAAGTGATGTGTGTGTACAGAACGACTGCAAACAAATGCCGAGATAAGCGGATAGCAACTACAGCGCCTAGAATTCCCAAATGGTCACCTATCTGGTACTAACCAGGCTCAACGTTATTTAACTTAAGAGATGAGGCTGGCCAGTACCAGATGGGTGATAATTTGAGAATACTGGACATTGTATGTACTGTGTCGGGACATAGAAATTTCCAAGTTAGTATCTGGGGACACATTAAAACCACTGGGAGAGATGTACCCTTCGTTAAGGCATGCATCTAGGAAAAGGAAAATTTTGAGGTCTACTGTCTGCTCTGTCATGTAACAGCCATTGCATTGGTTGAGGTAAATAGTAGTTCCAAGAAGTAGGGATGTTCATAAACAAACCCTTCACCCCTATAGATACATTATTCGTGTGGATTAGAGATGATTTAGTTTTCTGAATCAGATACATCAGGATTCGATTGCAGACTCCATTTATATATATATATATATATATATATATATATATATATATATATATATATATATATATATATATATATATATATAAACCTATTTGTGAATTATTCCACGGATTTCTGCCTTTTGGATTACTTTGGATCATTTTCCAATTACGCGATTCCCTTGGAATTCACTTGTGCGAATGGAAATTTAACTAACTTTCTTGGATTCTGAATCTTTGGATTTTACCGTCATTGGATATTTTACCCTTCACCAGACTATCCATTCACGTGAAATCACTTTTTTATTCACCCTATTCCCTCTGCTTCACTTTTTGTTATCAAGTAAGATCTATTACTTACTTGTAGTTTAATTTAATACTTTTGCAAGCAAAATCCGATCTCGCATTTTGCTAAATCCAACCCTCTGATGAGGAGGAAAGTATTTCCTCGAAATTCCGCGGATTAAGGACGATCCATTTATTTAGTGTTTCCGTTTTTAAATTAAATATGTTTTTAACTCTTTTTCAAAGTGTTTTTAACATGTTTTATTAACTACTTGTTCTTATATATATATATATATATATATATATATATATATATATATAATTACTTTAATAATTATCAAATACCTACAGACACTAGTGTTTCATCCTGTCGTGAATCATCAGTGCTGGGTGTTACGATTAACACCAGTCGATAGATTCAAACCCGGCGACAGAAGCCATCTCTGGCTTCATTAGCAAGGACCTAATCCATTCGGCTACCGTTAACCGCGAGAAATGCTGTTGAATTTAGACATTTATTTATTTTTAATGCTTTTTTTTTACGTCCGTCACAGTGATCTAGTCATTATATGATGATCTCCGCATAAGAGTTAAATTGACCGACTTCATTTCAACTGAAAGTGCTCAACGATAAGAAACGAGTTTCTTAAAAGAGCTGACATAATTATTTACTATAATAATTATTAAATACCTACAGACGATAGTGTTTCATCCTTTCGGGAATCATAAGTGTAGGGTGTCACGATTAACACCAGTTGATAGATTCAAATCCGGCGACAGAAGTCATCTATGACTTCATTAGCAAGCACCTAATTCATTCAACTACCGTTAACCGCGAGAAATGCTGTTGAATTGAAATATTTATTTCATATATATATATATATATATATATATATATATATATATATATATATATATATATATATATATATATAATAGCAGAAGTACCCGTCGTTGACTGGGTTCAAAACAGCCTACAGAAAATGGACTGTGATTCGTGAAAGTATGATAGGTTATGAAAAGGAGGGATTGTAAAGAGATAGGTTTTGATACTCAAAAATTTTACCCTAAGCAAAATATGATGAAAGTAAAGATAATTTTCGCGAAAATATATTTTTTTATATCAACTTTGTTTCAATTCGTAGCCAAGAGTGACCAACAAAATGGCGTTTCCTTACAAAGAGAAAATGTTATATATATAATAATAATATAAATATACAAGAAATAAATGTTACAATAGTCAATAAAAGTTACTTTTATGGTAGAAAAGTTCATTGGTTTGTATTTTTAAGTAGTTTGTAAAAAAAATTTTTTTTATATTAACGAACCGGTTTTAAAAAAATCAAAATGGCAGCGACTTGGAAATGAAGAGCCCCGTTTTCAATTTGAAGGAGGGGCAACTGAGCATTCTGTGTTAACAATTTAAGAGAGTTCCGTCAACGTAAGGAATATTTATAAACATATTTTAATGGTTTTCGTTATTTTGTGCTTGAGGAATATTCGATTATGGCATATGTAGTTTATATAAAAATTCATTTAAGTAGTTATCGCCTCAAATTTCGTTTTAATTTCGGTTCGCTGAAATTATTTCAAGTAAAGAGCATTAAAAATTATTTCACAACAAAAAAAAGCATGAACTGAACTTTTATTGACTATTTATTTCTGGTATATTTATTTTTTCGGGTAGTCATTTGTTGGCTTTTCTGCTAAACACTCTTACTAAATAAATCGACGAAATATCGAAAAACAAAGCAACAAAAACAGTTTTGAAAAATAATGAAGCTTTACTTAATTTAGTAAAATAACCCGAAACAGCAAAATAGGATATTAAAAAAGTAAACACGTAATTACTTTTGTTTTTTAAAGCAAAGAATCGATATAAATATGAATAAGAAGAAAATTGCGCCCTTTTCAAGCAGAACAGCTTCGTTTCAGTTTTACAGTATTGAACGATGGAGTATTGCGCCGTCGAATTCAGGGTTGTACTATTGTAACGTAAAGAACACGCAGAAAGGGTTGTAATCAACTGAATTCCTTCTAGTACACTGACAAAAAAAGCTTAAATAGATATATAAATAAAATAAAAAAGGTTATGTAAATGTTTTTAAAAAGACATGTAATCACGGGACCAGGATTTTTTCCTTCTTTTGACACGATAACAAGTAACGTTCTTATTTTTTTATTATTTATCTATTTATAAATTTTCGAAAGAGTGCCACGTGGAGAAGGAAAAAAACAGAGTTATGCAAAATTTGTGTCGAGAATTGTCTAAAGTTCCGACATTTTTTTTTTTTTTTTTGCTTTCACTTTTTTTTTTTTTACACGGAGGTCACCACTTATCAAGGCCCGGAAGTCACTCAGGGATAAGGGTTATTGCAAGTACAGTACGTTAGTGTGGAGATTTGATGAAGTATTTACTTAAGGGGGCGGTTCATTAGGAATTTGTTTATGTTGGACTTGAAGACATCCAGGTTGTAGTCAGGTGGGAAGCAGGCAGACGGAACAGAGTTCCACAGGCGTGCAGTTCTAAGTAAGAAACTTTGTTCATGGAATCCACGTTTTGATTTAGGCACAGATAAAGAGTGGGGGAAATTTTTCATAGTGGATTCAGCTAGACGGGTTTTTTTCGTGAAAGATTGGCGAGGAGGGACCAGAGATTGGAGTTCAGACGAGCACCTGCCATAGAAATAACGATAAAACAAGGATAGGCTCGCAACGTCTCTTCTGTGGGAGAGAGGTTGCAGGGTGGAGAAAAGGGTATTCCCCACTAAGCCACAAAGTCTATTTTGTACTCTGTCAAGGCAGGATAGGCTGTTTTTAACAGCTCCTGCCCAGATATGGCAGCAGTATTCCATCCTTGGACGTACTTGGCTTTTATATAGATAGAGAATTGCATCAGTAGTGAGATATCTTCTGGAGCGGTAGAAGGATCCCATCATCTTTCCAGCGACCTTGGCAACAGACTTGATGTACGTGTTCCATTTCAGATCAGGAGTAAAGGACAAACCCAGAAGCTTGTCAAAACATGGGGCTTCTCCTAGAGGAGAGCCATCCATTTCAATTGATGCCAGATGGGTATCAGAGCATTGATGATGTAAAGATAGGGGTTTGGTTTTAGATGCATTAAAGGTAACCAGCCACGACTTCCCCCACTGAACCACGCGCTCGAGATCAAAGGAGAGAGAATCAGAGAGAACTTTGTCATTTACAGCCTTTGATGTGTTGCCGTAGATGGTCGTGTCATCAGCATAGATGTCAACGAATGATTTAAGTATGTGTTTAGGGAGGTCATTGATGTAGATCAGGAAGAGAGTTGGGCCCAGGATTGACCCTTGAGGGACTCCAGCATTAATACTGCAGGCCTCTGATTTTTGTCCATCGACCACTACTCTTATGAGCCTATCGGAGAGAAATGATTTAATGATTGAGAAAACATTTCCAGTTATACCGTAGCTGGAAATCTTGTGAAGTAGGCCCTTATGCCATACTTTGTCGAAGTCCTTTTGATATGTCAAGAGCAATTGCCCTAGAAAGGAAGCCTTTATCAAGAGATTCACTAATCCTGTGAGATATAACCGTTAGCACATCTGCAGTAGATCTTGCAGCACGGAAACCATATTGTTTGTCACTTAGAAGATTGTTTCTGCTGAGGTGGTTTACTATTTCTCTATTTCATATGGATTCCAGCAACTTACTCATAACACACAGGAGGCTTATTGGTCTGTACTGAAAGGGAGATGATTTTTAAATACAGGGCATACTGATGAGGTTTTCCAGGGAGTCGGAAAGCACTTTTCATTAAGGCAACGCTTAAACATTTCGTAAGTATGGGAGCAAGTTCTAGTTGAAGCTTTTTTAACACTATAATTGGGATGTTGTCAGGGCCAGTTGCTTTACTGGAATCAAGGTTCTTGATTAGCTTGGCGACCTCATGCACGGATATTTGTATGTTACCTAGCTTGTTCTGTGTTATAGAAGGAAATATGGGGAGTTGGTGGCCTTCGTCGCATAGGGTAGAATTAGCTGCAAAGTTCTTTGCAAATAGTTTGGCCTTGTCTGATGCTGACGAGATGATCTCTTGTCCATTGATAATGGTTGGGATAGAACGCACACTTCTGTTCAGGATCCTATTTGTTATTTGCCAAAACTGGTGGGAACCAAGCCGCTGATCAGCTAATTTGGATTTAACAGACTGGGCATATAGCTCTCTTGCATTTTTTATTACTCTTTTACAGTGGTTGCTGGCGTTCCTGAAAGCAGCTTTAGTCTCAGTGCATCTATTACGTTGGTAGTTATGGAAAAAGTGATTTCTGTGCGCGATAGCAGCAGCACATTCTGGGGAGAACCATGGCTGGCTGTTAGGTTTTTGTTGGAATATTTTAGATGGTATGAATTGGTCTATGCCTACAATTAACCATTCGGTCAGATCTGATACTATAGAGAATACATCCTTTTTAAACATGGAATGTAGAGGTAAATCAGATATGAATGTACGGAAGCTGTCCCAGTCAGCCATAGAGTATCGGTATACAGTAAGGTGGAGGGGTACGTCTGGGGACGTATTATATTTCATTTTTATCTTAACTGATATGACAAAGTGGTCAGAGGATCCTAGAGGAGAATGAATGGAACATAAACATAGCTCCGGGGAAGTTGAGAGAAAAAGGTCTAGGAGGCTTGCATATTGACCAGTAGTATCGGCCACACGGGTGGGTTCGCGAACAATCTGAGTGAGGTCATAAGCAATGGCAAAATCATGACAAAACCTCCCCTCGTCGTCTGTCTTATTTTAATGGGTCAGCCATTCCACGTTATGGACGTTGAAGTCACCACACATGTGGATGTTAGCCGAGGGATGTGCAGACAGGATGTGGTCTATTTTCTCAGATATACTATTAAAGATAGTAACTCTGCTGTTATGGGGCCGATAGAGTGCAAATATAAATGCAGTGGTGTAAGCTAGTGCAACCCGGAAGCACATATAGGGTAAATTAGGATCTTCTCTAGAGATATCCCTGCCACACGGGAAGCCATCTTTAATGTAGGCACATATTCCATGCCCATGGCGATCTTGGAGGTCATATTTAGCTGTTAAGTATGAGTATCCGGTAATTATGAACTCATCTAGGGAAGTGGTCGGCCCTATTCCAGTTTTACTTAGAAAGAATATGTCTGGTTTCGTCTCCTGTAATTGGGTTTCAACCTCTGGAAGGTTGGAACGTAGACCCCTGATGTTGGAGAATGAGACCTGGTAGTAGGGGTCTAAGTTGGAAGATGGGGTTCTAGGTTTATTCAAGTTTTTTTTCTGGAGATAATTCATGTTGAGGTTTTGGGATTTGTGGAACAGGTCGGCATACTTGGTTAGAGGAGTACAGAGAGGGAAAGTAAGAGAGAAAAACACAGGAAATTTTTTTTTTTTTTTTTTTGCACATGAAAAGGTAAAGCCGTAACAATTACCCACTAGTATGGCATCGAGAGGCCCCACCAGAGACTACTGCATGGTCCAGAATCCATTCACCAAATGGCAATACAGCAGTCCCAGTACTTTGCGCCTGCTGATAGGACAGCCTCCTTAGTGGTTAATCCAAGGTTCGGGTCCCTGACTATCAGGCGGATAATGTCAGCCGAGACAAAACGTTTACCTCTAGCACCCTTATTAGTGACATGGCCACAAGGATAGACATAGAGATAGAAAATTTCCGACATCTCAGACTACTGTTCACCAAGTACTACCGACCTTTAAAGCAGCTTTTTCTTCACCCTTTGTCAGAAAAATCACTCATTTGAATGAGGACTGAAGGACAAAAAAAGGAGAAGCGAGAGTTACTGGAGCTGCCAATAACACATCCACTGTATTATCTACTCTCCATTAAAAAAAGTGGGGAGGGGATTGGGTACAAGTGACTTATTAATATTTAAGTAGTAAAGTCCGGTGCTAAATAATCAATTCAGGACACTTTTGATGATAATCTCCCCTCCCATATTAATGGGTGGAAGTTTTTTATCAATTTGTAAAGTCGGCTTAATATTAATTTACATTTGAGTTTAGATAATTATTCAAGGTTTTAATTTAGGAGGTTCGTTTTCATAGGTGACTTTTACTTTGCTACTGTCACTATTATATTTGGAATATAATTGAAAATAAGACTAACTATATTAGATGGTTTGATTGGCTAGCTAGGAAGCAAGCATTTCCAATATAAGCAAGCTTGCAGTAATAGTATATATTAAGTATATTACTTAAATAAAGTCCTAACTTTATCTACTCTAATAGATAAAATAATTCCCGGCATTTGGTTTTTTATCGCTAGTTTACTTTGTAGCATGGGTGAGCAGTATTTTGCCTGTTTCAATTGTAGTCGCGAAGGGGGGGGGTGACGAATAAGACAGGAAACGTACAGACAAGTAAATACATATACATAAATAAAACAAGTAAAACAAGTTTAAACAAGGTAACATAAAAAAACATTTAGGATGAATTTTAAAAATACTTAACGTATGAGGGGAATTTATTTGACATAATATGATTCAACTCAAAAAATAAAAAATAAAAGCTAACGTGAATTAAGATTAAAGTTAAGTTGTTGTTGTGGAATTTAAAAACCTTGTTAAACTTTGTGACATATTTACATTCTATGGAGGTCAGCCGAAAACGAACACCCAATAATTTTATTATACCATATTTCTTCAAACTGAAACATAATTATCAAAGTATACTTACACAAATAGATATGAAAAGTCTTTATTAAAGTTTGTGCCATATTTCCATGGAGTACAGGCGCTAACGCAGACCCCACAATTTTATTATACCATCTCTATTTAAGTTGAAACATACTTATCAAAGTATTCTTATGTACATCTATATCAAAAACCCTTGTAAATTTTTTTTTCATTTTTTATTTCCATACTTTGGGGGTCAGGCGCGAACGCAGACCCCACAATTTTTATGAACCACCGTTCTGCCAGATCAAACATACCCATTCCTGATCTTCGATATATCTTCTATCATTATATGTAATCAGTTTTTTAAAAATAGTCAACCATATAGGAGCCTATTCGTGACCAGAAACACACACACACACACGTTCAGCTTTATATTATAGATATATATAATCCTAGACGGTACTCCTGCAGTATTTTACCCACCGATTTCACGATCTTAGCCGAGCGTTGACGAACGCTTTCGGCGTTAACGCCGACGAAAGCCGAGAATTCGGAGCTACGGTGCAAGAACGCTAAAAGTATGTGAATAATAGCAACAACATTACAAGGAAAAGATATTACACACACACAACAAAATGGATAAAATTAATACAAAAAATTTGGATAAAATAAATCACAAACACTTACCGTAAGTTTTTTTTAAAGTAAAATAAATTTATTTTGTTGAATATTTTTTTTTTTTTTTTTGGTTCATTTTGTTTTCCGATAGCTTTTTTTTGGGGGGGGGGTAAGCAACAGTAATAAACACTTCAATGTTTTTTTTGCTTGTTTTTAACAAAACGTTATTAAACAGTAACAACAATGTTTTTTTTTTTGTTTTTTTTTCAGTAATGTTTGTAGGGGGGGGCAACAATTACTGTTTATCTTTAGTTCCGACTGGAAGATTTTCTACTGACTGTAGAGAGGCAAAGTAGGGAGCAAAGTGTTTTCAGAGGATGTGGAAAGAAGCTCCTTCCCAAACCGGGTAGCCTTCCGCGATTTGATTTATTATGGAGACAAAAGGGTTGTGTCCACATTTTTGTCTCCACATAAATTCGCATAAATATGTTTCCAACAGCTCCCGGTTTTTTTTTTTTTTTATCGTTAAATTAAATAGCTGAAATGAAAGGCTGTGTATTTTTACTTTGAACAATAAAATAACTGAAATGAAACGCTATGTGTGTAATTTCAATGAAAATTATTCGTCTGCTGCGCGTTCGTTTGAAGCGCCCTGATTGGCTGATAGAGTATCGTACCGCTCGCCATGTTCCGGCGTTTTCCGACGGATGTCGATCAACGCTCGGCTAAGATCGTGAAATCGGTGGGTAAAATACTGCAGGAGTACCTCCTAAACTAATAGATTGATCATTATGAATGTTGGTATATATATTCTCAGCAAACGTTGATTAACATAGGCAGACTATTATTTTTGTAAGGTTAAACAATTAAGAGATGATGTGCCCATCAAAAAAGAAAAAAACTTTTTAAATAAATTAGATACAAAGACATATTTAATTGAGAAAATAATTTCCGTGCATCAAATTTTAATTAAAAATGTTTGAAAATATTTTATTTCATGATTAAAATTCTTTTCAAAGAAAACTGTTAGTTTAAAGTGTTTTTTTATTCTCCATTTTTCCGATGGGTCATCTCTTCGTGCAGAGAGAAAAGGATACGTCCGATCTTGTTGGCGGTTGTTGTAAATCTGAAATTCATGTTTTTATTATTATTATTATTTTGGTTAGTTTTATGAGATCAAGGGAGCTAACTCCTGAAGCTAACATTTGATTTCATTACGATTTGAATTTATATCCAGGGCTTTTTTTAAGATTAGACGTTGTTCCCTTTATGGCTGCTATCTGTATTTCGTGTCAGCTTGATATTCCATGACTTGTTTCCAAGTATTTCTTTAGATTTTTTTTCCTCATTAAACCAGTTGCTCCTATCACAACTGGTATCATATTGATTTCTTTAAGGAATCATATCGTCTTTAAATCATTCTTTAGATCCTGGCATTTTATCTTTTCCCTGTTCACCTCTATTAAGGTCATAGTCATTTGGGACAGTAACATCAATCATGAGCGCAGTTCTTTCAGGCTTGTTCCATATTACAATGTCTGATTTGATGGCCTTGTCTTTTATGTATCTGCCTACTTGTAAGTCTTTGTCATCGATCACTGTTACTTTTCCATTTTGATGGAGGGATTTTTATCCTAGGCCCCCAGAATCGACAGAGATTAGATCATTCCTGTAATGATCCGGTCCCGGTTGGTTTTGTCGTAGGAGTTTAGTTCCGCGCTGTTCTAGGGGGTCCACCCTCTCAGGCTTTGCCTTCTCTCTTTGAGGAGGTGGTTAGTTCATTGCTCTCGCTGGATCACCAAAGTTAAGCAACGTTGAACCTGGTCAGTACTGAATGGGTGACCATTTGGGACTTTCAGGTGCTGTATGTGCTCTCCGCTTATCTCAGCATTGTTTCCAGTCGTTCTGGTCTTTTCCTTGCCACTGGACTCAAACAGTGCCGCTTGAGGAGAGGTGAGGTTGGAGATTGTGCAACCCTTGCCTCACAATTACATGCGCTACTGTCCCTAAGGGGTATCCCTTGTCTTTCAAGACTGAACGGAACCATAGATGGATGGGGAGTTCATTGCTAATCATCTGAGGCGCCCATAGCGGGGAATGCCGATGGGGCTGCCCAGGCACTT
>NC_136506.1:71945301-71967801 GCF_053919585.1 Euprymna scolopes
CTTTACCGATCCAAATTCTTACAACAAGGTCTGTCAAATCTTAAAAAGGGTCAAATTTTTTCATCAATACGGCGGCCTCGAATGTCATACATTTAGTTGCATAAAAATGCTGAAAAAAAAATAACAATTAAATTTTTTCTGGTTTTATTTCAGTCTAATAATGTGTTTTACTTAAAAATAAATACTTTTTATAATTTTTGTGTCTGTTAAATAATTTATGCCGCTAAACTACAAATTTGCCCTAAATTAACTTAACGCTAACGCTTAACGCTAATTTGTTATACTTTTGTGTTTGGTTTACTTCTCATTTCCGGACTCCTTATCAACACAGCTCAGACATTAACTTTTTCTTTTAAGGTAAATTTTGACCTTAGTTCCACCTACATATTTTCCTTTAAAATAACGTCTTTTGTAGGTTTTTGACTATGCTGATTATGACAATCTCTTTTAACTTTAGCAGAGACAAGTACTTTTCGAGATATAAAGATATGCATTATGCACTGTAATTCAGTGGCCACCAGATTTGTATGCTACTTCTCTCCGCCCCATATTGTCACCCCCCCCACACACACATTTTTTGGGAGGGTTTGTAGTCTTTGTGGGTGAGTATGCTGACAATGAACATCAAGGTTAATACTCGGCGGGCAAATACTTTGACAATCCCCTCATAAAATGGTGTCGATTCCGAAAGCTGCTCTAACCATTGCAAGGTTGGGGGTATCTATTACAAAAGCCGTTTTTAACATGATGAGGTTGGGGGTGTCTAGTACGAAAGCCGTTCTTAACATTAGAATGTTGGAGGTTGGCCACCACCAACAACCGTAGTTTATTTATTTACTTATTTATTTTTCTTCTTTTTTTGAGAGAGAGGGGCATGTTTCCACTAGGCAACGCCGGTTAACAGGTGCTGCTAGTTTATTACATTTACGCAGTTTTAATGGCAAAATGGGTAGATAGGCAGTGAACAATAAATAATAGCTTTAAAAGGGATGCCGTAAAACAGATATACCAAACTAATCGAAGAAATAATGTACAATATGTATGTGAAGAATATCACCACAACTATTAGTACTATTAAACCAATACGTAGAGAGAACTTGAGAGATAGGGATACCGATATACAGAGAGAAAAAAAACAAATTCATTTTGGATTTTGACTTTAAAATCGAACTGGCTTTACAAACTCATTATAAATGTGGGAATATATATTCTTGGCAACCCGGTGAGTGGTATGAGTACATTATTATCATCATCAGCAGCATTACTATTATTATTGGCTCACAAGGAGCTTTCACACAGGCCATCAAAGATCTCTCCTTGAAAGCAGCCTGTGGTGTTCCCTGGAAGCTGAGTGACAACAAGTTTATGATCATCATCATTATTATTATTATCATTATTATTATTATTATTATTATCATTATTATTATTATTATTATTATTATTATTATTATTATTATTATTATCATTATTATTATTATTATTATCATCATTATTATTATTATTATTATCATCATTATTATTATTATTATTATTATTATTATTATTATTATTATCATTATTATTATTATTATTATTATTATCATTATCATTATTATTATTATTATTATTATTATTATTATTATCATTATCATTATTATTATTATTATTATTATTTACTCACTAGGAGGATTCACACAGTGTTCTCTGGAGTCTGAACGACAAAAGTCTCCTCAGATTTCCAGTACTCTCAACTCCTTTCGATAACCTTTGCAAAAAAAATGCGTTATCACAACAGCTGCTTATCATTGATTTCTCATTGGCAGTGACGATTGGTCTTCACTGGAATTTGTCTGGCAATAAGCCTCTCCAAGTTTCCAGTCTTCTTTGCATTCAGCCAGCGGAGGTCTGGCTAGTGCTTTCTCTACTTGGCCTTTTCATCCTCCTTGACCCTCCTCATTATTTGGTGTGGTGCTTGTTTACGGTCACCCTTACACACACACACACACACGCGCGCGCGAAAGGGAGGGGGCGGTATCTTACAATCATACATTTTCAGTTTTCATGTGATGCTCTTTTGTGTTTTGCATTTGTAGCCGTTTCTGCGCCCAGTTTCTGTGTAGTTTATGTGTAGTTTGTGTGTAGTTTATGTGTAGTTTTTGTGTAGTTTGTGTGTAGTTTATGTGTAGTTTGTATGGTGTTAGTCTTCACATTCTATGTAATGTTGCTTTATGTTTTACATTTGTAATCGTTTCTGTGTGATCCGTTTGTGTCTGAAGTTCATATGTAGCGTTAGTCTCCACATTCAAGGGTTTTCATGAATATTTATGCAATTTTCATTGTTAGCCGTTGTATCTTCGTAGCTAACCCTCTGATTCTGACATTCTTTTTTCAAAGTTTTTCGGAATTTTCCTAGTGCTCCTACTAATATCGGTACTATTTTGCTTTTCTTCATCATCCAAATCCCTTTTAACTCTCTGGCTAGCTCTGTGCATTTGCTTTGTTTCTCCTTTTCTTTCATACTCACCCTGTGGTCAGCTGGGACTGCAAAGTCTACGATTTGACAGGATTTTTCTTTCTTGTTAATTATTACGACATCTGGTCTTCTTGCTTGGATGGATTTGTCCGTCTGTATGTCCATGTCCCATAGGATTTTGTGGTTCTCGTTTTCGAGTGCTGTTGCGGGTTTATGCTTGTACCATTTGTCTCAAAATGCAGTCGTTTGCATAATTCCCAGTGCACCGCCCTCCCCACTTGGTCATGCCTGTTTTTGTATTCTTTTTGGGCTAGTTTGCTGCATTCACTTATTATATGGTTTATCGTTTCATCTCTCTGTCCACATAGTCTGCATTTGCTGTTTTCTTGTGTTTTATCGATCCTTGCTTTGATATGGTTGGTTCTTATCAAGTTATCTTGTGCTGCAGTTATTAGAGATTCAGTTTCTCGGTTTATATGTCCTTTTTGCATCCATGTCCAGGTGTTTTCATTATTCTCATCTTTTGTCAATCTTATGAATCTTCCGTGGAGTTGTCTCTGTTTTCTGTGTTCTTGTTTTTTTTCAGTGTCTCTCGCTGCCATAATTATCCTTTCAGTGTTTTGCATTATGTACTTTTCTAGTTCTTTTTTTGTGTCCTTCACACATTCTTCTATACAGATCAGTCCTCTCCCGCCGTCTTTCCTTTTCACGTAGAGTCTGTCAGTATCGTCCTTTGGGTGTAGTGCATTATGCATGGTCATGAGTTTCCTGGTTTTCTGGTCGAGTTGTCTCAGTTCTTCTTTTGTCCACCCTATAAACGGTCCAGAGTATCTTACTAGTGATACTGCCCATGTATTTATACCTTTTATTAGGTTTCTGCTATATAATTTCGTTTCCAGGAGTTTTCTTGTTCTCCTGAGGTATTCCTTTCCAATTTTCTCTTTCATTTCTGTTGCTCTGATGGTGTCCGCTTCCAGAATTCCCAAGTATTTATTAGTCGTCTTGTTCCCCTAGTGCCCTCATTTCTGTTTGGTTAGGTAGTTCCATGCCTTCTGTCGTTTCCAGTTTTCCCTTTCTTATAACTAGTTGTGCGCACTTTTCCATTCCAAATTCCATTTGGATATCTTGGCTGAAGATTCTGGTAGTGTTGATTAGTGTCTCTAGCTCCTTTTTGGTCCTTGCAAAAAGTTTCAGATCGTCCATGTACATCAGGTGGTTCATTTTTTCCTCTGTATTGGAGAACTTGTATCCGGCTTGGCACTTTCTCAGAATACTGTTCAGGGGCATCATGGCTGTGATGAACAGTAGTGGTGATAGCGAGTCTCCTTGGAAGATGCCTCTTTGTATGTTAATTTCTGTTATGTGTTGTCCATCAGCTGTCAATTCCAATCTCCATGTTTTCATTGCATTTTCTATTAAGTTGGTGATCCCACTTGGTATTTTATACATTTTTAGGCATTCTATTATCCATGCTTGGGGGATCCTGTTGTACGCTTTTTTGTAGTCGATCCATGCCATGGCTAAATTCTTTCTCCTCCTTTTTACCTCCTTTAGGATCTTTTGATCTATATATAACAAATCATGTGTTCCTCTTTTTCCTTTTTGGCATCCTTTCTGCTTCTCAGGGATGAGCCCACAGTTATTCAGGGAGTGGTAGATTTGCTCCCTCACTTGCGCTGTTAGTATCTTCCACATAGTTGGTAAGCACATGATTGGCCTATAGTTGCTAGGGACGGTTCCTTTCTCCGTGTTCTTCATAGCAGTGTGGTTCTACCTTTTGTCATCCAGTCTGGTACGCTTGCTTCCTGTATACATCTTCTCAGGTTTTGGGCTAGCCTTTCGTGTAAGGTTGTGAATTTTTGGAACCAGTATGCATGCATCCCGTCGTTCCATGGTGCTCTCCAGTTTGCCATTTTTCCTATGGTTTTCTTTAGGGTTTCCTTGTTGATTTCATTCACTGTTCCTTCTTCTATTTGTTGTAACTCTTCTTTCATGTCTTTCAGCCATTCTGCATTTCTATTGTGATCTCGTCGCTCTTCCCATATTTTACTCCAGTAGAGTTTTGTTTCTGTCGGATTTGGTTGTTCTGTTTTTGTTTTACCTCCGTTCACATTTTGGTAGAATTGGCTTTCATTAGTTTCAAATGTTCTGTTTTGTTTGCATTGTTCAGATTTATATCTATATCGTCTCAATCTCACTTCTTTTGCTTTTATTTTTTGGTCCAATTCTTCATGTTTCTTGTTTAGCCTTTCCCTGTCAGTTACATTTCCAATATTCCGTTTTCTCCACATTGCTTTCTTCCTGTTGATCATTTTGGCTTCTTTTTTATGTTTGTTTATTTGAGTTTCTAGTCTTATTTCCCATCCAGGTTTTGTCGGTCCGCTTGTCCCCGGTTGTTTTCTGATTTAAGATTCGTACTTACCATTTTGGCGCCTGCGTTAATTAGGTTGTTTAAGTCTGTGATTGTATTTGTTGGGTATGTGGGAGGAGCTTGTTAACCTTCTCTGTTTCTGTTTTTAGTTTCTTCTGCTCTTGGTTCCTTAATGATGGGAGCTTTGTTTTTTCCTCGTTCATCAGCTGTATTATTTTATTTATTTCAGTTGCTTCATTCTCTGTTAGTTCTGTTTCACTGTTCTCGGTTTCCACGTTTGTGGACTTCGTTCTTTGTTGGTCCTCGGCCTTTGGTGTTTTTACTTGTGGAGCTTCAACTTGTGGTGTTGCTCTACGTGCGGTTCCATTGGAGGATGCTTCTTGTTCAGTTTCATCATTTATTTTTCGCTGTATTTCTGTTAGTCCTAGTTTAGAGAGCCAACCTTTCTTGAGTATTAGTTTTGCTTGGTCCGCAATTCTTTGTTATGTCGTATGGAAGTCACTGGATAGGTCCGATAGTTCTTTCATTCGTTTCCGATAACCTCCATATCTATATTTAGGATGACTTCTATAGTAGCATTCCATTACGAGTCTATTCTTTTTTAGTGTCCATTTTTTTCTTCGTTTTTTTTTTCTTTTGATGGTTATCATGGCTGGTTATCATGTTTTTGTTCGGTATTATTTTGTTCCCTGAAATTAGACGTTATACTTATCTGTTCAGCGTCCATGTTATTTGAGTTTCTGACATTAGAAAGTTGACCAACATTCGCAGGATGACGACCGGGTCTCCCATGCTGGCTACCGAAGGAGCACCTGCCGATTATTATTATTATTATTATTATTATTATTATTATTATTATTATTATTATATTCACATTCACTAGGAGTTTTCACGCAGGCCATCATCAAAGAATTTGTTTTGAGGACAATCTATGGTGTTCTCTGAAGTCTGAATGACAACAAGTCTCCCCCAGATTTCCAGTACACACCACCACCTCTTTCAATAACCTTTGCAACAGCCGTTTACCATTGATTTCTCGCTGTTAGCAACCATTAACATTCACTGCAATTTGAGTGGCAATAAGCCTCCTCAAGATACCAGTATTCTTCACACTCAGCCAGTCAATCATTTTCAAATCATTTAATGACGGATCCAGTAATTTTGAGGAAAAAGTTATTTATGCTTTATGTCAGGTATTTATTTATGATGTTTGGTTTGGTTTTGTTGTTTCACGGCATTTTAACCAATTTGGGGTTATTTAATGGCGAGTCCATTAATTCTGAAAAAAGATTTTCTATGTCAAGTTGTTTATATCTTCAAATATTTTTTCATCGTGTTTTTGTTTATAGAGTAATTGTTTTTTTTTTTAATCTGCAGAACAAGACTGAGATTTGCAAAGAGAAAAGGAAAAAAAAAACGAATAGCATCAATGTTTGTTGCATTTTAGGTCAGGAAACCAGTATCTTCAGACAGCCTTATCTCGTAGCACCATGGAGTCAGTGAGAAAGGCAGGCTCCGATTGCACAGGCAAAACCTTAAGTTAGATTAGAAAAATAAATTGAAAACTAAATTTAGAAAATTCAGAAAAGCAAAGATAAAATCTTCAAAGAAACGTTGCGATGAAAAGATGAAAATGACTATTTTGTCTAGACATATTCCGTTTGACAAGAATTGAAATTGCTTTGTGTCGTTATGGTGCGTGTGTGTTTGTTGGTTTGTTTATTCGTAAAATTACAAAGAAAGTAATTAGCGTCTGTTTATGTGTCGTATCAATGATTGGCTATCAAATGAATATGAGCGATTGCCAGGTAAACAAAACAAACAAATATTAGAAGATCGTTTTCACAATATGCTTGGGAAATGTCAAAGGACTTTGACGTTTGTAATTGCAATACATTAAAAGATTTAAGAGTACAAATACAAAGCCATCTATTCACACACACACACACACATGTATATATATGTGTGTTAAAAATATATAAAATTTAAAAATATTTACATATATATATATACCCACAATTTTTATATATGTACACACACACACACATATGTATATATATATATACATGTGTTAAAAATATATAAAATTAAAAAATATTTACATATATATATATATATATATATATATATATATATATATATATATATAACCACAATTTTTATATATCTACACACACACACACACACACATATATATATATATATATATATATATATATATATATATATATATATATATAAATTTGTGGGGGGGTACAAAATTTAATTATGGCTAAATCCAGACGAATCAACATAATGATAAAAAAAATGAAAATAAAAGTTAGCTAACCAGGTTTCATTCCTCCCTCAACAGAGCTAAATTGAGGGAAAATCCGATTAAAAATAAAATAGTCATGAATATGGGAGGGGGATGAAAAATAAATGAATAAATAAGAGGGTGGGGGGAATTACATAGAAACTAAATTAAGTCCTAAAGGATTTTCTTTTTTTTTTTTTTTTTTTTTTTTGCAAAGAGATGGTCTCAAAGAAATAAAAATAGTTTCTAGAATTTTTAGATGAAAGGGTAAGTGCGAATTACTCAGGATCGTAAACTGAAATTCGTGACACACGCATGGTTATTTATGAGGTGTTCGCAAATGGAAGAACCACACGTATTACTCAGAACATCCGAAGGTGAAAAATTTGCATACCGAATCACTCCTATCACTCACAAACACACTATTTTGCTGTATCACAGCTTTTCAGTGTGAATGCAAGCTTCAAGCTGGGACCGAAACTTAACCAACGGTCAATAACCTACGGTTTGAGGCCTGGATCAGTCCCATAAAGGCATTTTGACCGGTCCGTGAGCCTGATTACTGATATCTATATTTTTAACATGGGAGACGAGGTTTTCGAATTTAAAAAACGGCTTCATCTGATCTACTAACCGGATTTGAATGCCATGCACGCAAAAACATGGTCAAAACTGAATCACTCCCATTTCTGCGTATAAAATAAAAAATAAACATAAAACCTAAGAGTCGTTTTGATTAACCGGCGACAAACATTAGGTGGTCAGAGCTTCAAAGGGACAATGTTGTCTGATACGGTTTTCTATTTGATTCCTCCGACAACGACCTGTAAGTCCTGGTATTACTCATAAACTTGTAAAAATGTATTGTATTATCCATCAGGAGACATTGTGTGTCAAGATCTTGAACTTTAAAAATGTTATAGACGTTGTCATGAAAACTTTGAATCTGATTCTATCTCGTGGATTGAATCATCGATAATTAAAACACTTTTCGTTTGATACTGAGGCAGATTATGGTGACCTTGCATATTTCTGTGACATACACTGGCTTAGCTGATGATCGATGTTAAAACGAGTACTTGCCTTACATAGATAGATGACGATTTCAAACAGATACTTTGAGAGCAGTTCCGGAGCCGCTGCGAGGAAGGTAAGCTCTCTCTACCATGCTAGAAAGTTACTTACGCCTGAAAGTATCCTGTACCAGGCCACCATTCGCTCATATATGGAGTATTGCTGTCACATTTGGATTGGTGCATCTGCTACTAGTCTCTTGCTCCTAAACAAGGTTCAAAAGAGAGTCGCCAACCTGATAGGTCCTGGATTGTCATCTAAGCTGCAGCCTCTGTCCCATAAACGAAACGTTGCATCCCTCTGCGTGTTTTACAAGTATTTTAATGGTGGATGCTCCGACGAACTACGAGCCCTTGTACCCCTTCACCATAAATGCCCCCGACAAACCCAACAAGCAGCAAAATCGCACCCCTACACAGTAGAGATCCGTAGATGTAAGAAAGCCTTCTACTTTAATAGTTTCTTCCTCAGAACTGCTAGACTTTGGAATTCTCTTCCGAGTTCCTGCTTTCCCAACTGTACAGACATGCAGAAGTTCAAGTGTAATGTGAACGGACATCTTGCTGCTCAACTCCCTTCATAGTATCCGTGCAAGTGATGTACCCGATAGTAGCCCCCTACATCAAAGTGGCATTATGTCTTGTTTGGGGTGAAAATAGAATTTAAAAAAAAACTTTCATTCATTGTGTATGTAGTGATTCGTTTGAATTATTTAAATTTACTTTTCTTATGAGATGTATAATAATATTGTTGGCTTAAAAATAAAATAAATGAAGCATGCGTGGTCCCCTGTGAGTGCACAGTGGACGAGACATAAAAAATGACTAAGTTCAGCACCCACCCCCACCCATTTAACACCAAAAGTCTTCAGGGGACGTCAAATCCTGGTGAAAATCAACAAACGGCGCAGTTTTAGGTCTTGACATGTAAATTTGAGTTCTACACTATGCAAAAAAAAAAAAATAGAAATGACTTGTCCATCATTTGTCCCCCCCCACTCTCCATTTAGCCCCGAAAGTCCCCAAGGCTTTAACATATTCAAATTTGAGTTCAGCACCATGCAAAACTGCTAAATAGACATACACAGAAAATTTTGGACAAATATGGTAAAATAGTCCCTACAATAACTCTAAAAGAGCCCATTAGTTATTGCAAAGTATAGACAAACAAAATTATATAGAAATCAGTTAGTTACAACTTTTCAGAAAGTTTTATAAAAATCGAAGGTATCAATTTTTTTTTTAATAAGCACAAAAGTGTCAGTTTTAGCCATTTTAACCCGAAAGGCACCCCTGGGGGAGCAACCGAAGTTTGGCCAGAAAATCTGTTCTGTTACATTTTTACTCATATCATGCTTAATGTTTGGTCAAAATTTCAAAAATTCCAAGGAATAGTTATTGAGAAAAGTGCGGACAGACGAACGGACGAACGGACAAGGGTGAATTTTCAGGTCCACCCTCCTTTTGTCCAAAAGAAATTATGGAAATAAACATCAACTTAGAAATAAAACTTATAATCATTTCAAATTATTCCGAGCAAGAAAACTACAGATTCGGAGCTATGTGTGCATATTGTAATCCAGCATTTGTGAAATGGATTTTTATCACGTTTTGCTGACGCTCGTCTGCATAAAAAAAATGATTCCAAATTGTTTGCGACGCCATTTAACGTGGAGGTGGAGACAGCATCACAATGTTTTTAAAGAAAACTGATAGAAACGCAGTGTGACAATCTGTTAAGATCAACATTTAATTCTAAAGATATTTTATGCTAAATAGCATTTTTGTTTAGAGATACTTATCAATGTGAAAAAAAAAACAATCTCAAGTAATAAAAATCATAACGCCATTCAACGCCATCCAAGGTATCATTTTTTTTTTTAATGAGCACAAAAGTGTCAATTTTAGCCATTTTAACCCGAAAGGCACCCCTGGGGGGGGGGGGCAACCGGTGTTTACCCAGAAAATCCGTTCTGTTACCTTTGTTACTTATATCATGCATAATGTTCGTGCAAAATTTCAAAAAATTGCAAGGCATAGTTATTGAGAAAAGTGCGGACAGACGAACGGACGAACGGACGAACAGACAAAGATGAATTTGCAGGTCCACCCTCCTTTTTTCGGGGGGATCAAAAATAAAATTTTGGTTTAAATTCTGTGAAAGTAGCCCTTCTCGATTATAATTTTAAACTATATGTACATACATGTGGCACGAGAAAAAATAAATTGAATTAAATTAAAATAATAATAAATAACTATTCGATGTCTCAGTGAACAATCGGACTCTCTCTCTCTCTCTCTCTCTCTCTCTCTCTCTCTCTCTCTCTCTCTCTCTCTCTCAATATATATATATATATATATATATATATATATATATATATATATATATATATACTAACATGGCTACCTGGCGTTGCCCGGGTGTTTGGAGGTGTATGCTGAGCAAAAAAAAAAAAAAAAAAAGATGAATTGTTTTTAATTTGACCCCTATTATAACCCCTTAAAATTTATTGTTTTGGGCTCAAATCAAGTTATTAAGTTAGATCCATGTCCAAGGAACCTATATCTAAAATTTTAAGTGTTTAGACCCAAAATTGTCGGAGGAGTTTGGTAGAGTTTTCAAAGGTAAAATCGTTGAACTTTGACCCCTTAAGAGCCAAATTGCTAGCCGAAAACCGATCACATCGATTTTCCCAAATCTCAGTACCATGTATATCAAATTTCGAGTCTGTAGACTAAAAATTGACAGAGTTATTGCGTAGGGAAATGTACACAGACACACAGACAGACAGATAGACAGATACACAGATACACAGACACACAGACACGTTCACTTTTATAGATATACTAGCATGGGTGTCCGGCGTTGCCCGGGTGTTTGGAAGTGTACGCTGAGCAAAAAAAAACGGTCAATTTTTTTTTATTTTACCCCTATTATGACCCCTTAACATTTATTGTTTTGGGCTCAAATCAAGTTATTAAGTTAGATCCATGTCCAAGGAACCTATATCTAAAATTTCAAGTGCGTAGACCCAAAATTGTCGGAGGAGTTTGGTAGAGTTCTCAAAGGTCAAATCGTTGAACTTTGACCCCTTAATCGCCAAATTTCTGGCCAAAAATCGATCACATCGATTTTCCCAATTGTCAGTACCCTGTATATCAAATTTCGATTCTGTAGACTAAAAATTGACAGAGTTATTGCGTAGGGAAATGTACACACACAGACACACACACAGACACGTTCACTTTTATATATATATATATATATATATATATATATATATATATATATATATATATATATATATATATATATTGTTTAAAACTATTGTTACTGCTTCAAATTATTTTTCGTACAAATTAGAAAGTTTTAGATACAAAGTGTTCCAGCGATTTATTTAAAAAGAACAAATAGCATCAGTTAATCACGGTCATCAACGATTAAAACTAAATTGTAGTGACATTTTGCAAATTTCAACAAATAAATTGACTTTTATTCGATATGTTTAAGACTTCAATTTCATTTCAGATTTCGAACAAACACCAAGTAATTGATTTTTTTTTTCAACTATTAACAAAATGTAAAAATGGTTGACTTGTTTACGAAGACAGCGACATGCACTATAATGGGTTTAATCTTGTGATTATATTTTAATTTACTACTTTTTTTTAATTTATTATTATTATTATTATTATTAATAGTAGTAGTAGTAGTAGTAGTAGTAGTAGTAGTAGTAGCAGCAGCGGCGGCGGCGGCGGCGGCGGCGGCGGCGACATTGGCTCACGAGGAGCTTTCACACAGGTCATCAAAGATCTCATTAAAAAACAGCCTACGGTCTTCCCTGGAAGCTGAATGACAACAAGTCTCCCCAGATTTCTAGTACTCTCCACCCCCTTTGATAATATTTGCCAATAAATTATTGTTATTGTTGTTGTTGTTGTTCTTCTTCTTCTTCTTCTCCTCCTTCTCCTCTTCTTCTTCTTCTTCTTCAACACTTGCTTACTCAAGCCATCATCAAATATTGCTCTTTGAGAACAACTTGTGGTTTTCTCTGGTGTCTGAGTGACAAGAAGTCTCCTCAGATTTCCAGTACTCTCCACCTCTTTAGATAACCTTTGCAAAAGAATTTTGCGTTATCGCAATAATCGCTTACCATTGATTTCTCGTTGACAACGGCCATTGGTCTTCACTAGAATTTGAGTGGTAATGAGCCTCCCCAAGGTCTCAGTCACCTTTGCACTCATCCAGCAGAGGTCTGGCTAGTGCTTTCTCTCCTCCGTCTTTCCATCCTCCTTGACTCTTATTTATTTGCTATGGTACCCGTTTATGATAATACTCACAGACAAAAAAAGGGGCGTTTTTTTTTTTCAATTATACAGTTTCAGTTTTCTTGATTCCATGTAATGTTCCTTTGTGTTTTGCATCTGTGTCCGTTTCTGTGTCCAGTTTGTGTGTGGTTTATGTGTGCTGTTAGTCTCCACATTTAAGAGCTTTCCTTAATATTTCTTCAGTTTGCATTATTGAAATTCGTTGCATCTTTTCGGTCATCCCTCTGATTCCAATCTCTCCCATTCTTGTTTCAACATTTTTCGATATCGTTCCTAGCACTCCTACTATTAGTGGTGTTATCCTTCATTTCCTTCATTTTCCAGATCCCTTTGATCTCTCTGGCCAGTTCCGCGTATTTGCTCTGCTTTTCAGTCTCCTTGCTCGTCACTCTGTGGTCTGCTGGAACGGCAAAATCTACAATCTGCAGGAATTTTTTTTTTTTACTTACTTACTTACTTACTAGGAGTAATCACACAAGCTATCATCAAAGATTTCTCTTTGAGAACAACTTGTGGTGTTCCCTGAAGTGTGAGTGACAGCAAGTCTTGACAGATTTCCAGTACTCTCCACCTTTTCTGATACCAGTTACAAATTAATTTGCGTTATCGTAAAAACCATTTACCATTGATTTCTCTTTGGCAGCGATCATTGACTTCTACTAGAATTTGAGTGGCAATAAGCCTCCCCAAGATCCCAGTCTTCTTTGCACTCAACCAGTGGAAGTTTCGCTAGTACTTTCACGCCTTGGTCTTTCCATCCTCCTGGATATTTCTCACATTATTATTATTTTATTATTATTATTATTATTTTTACTCACTAGAAGTAGCCACACAAGCCATCATCAAAGATTGCTATTTGAGAACAACTTATGGTATTCCCTGGAGTCTGAGTGACAGCAAGTTTTACCAGATTTTCAGTATTCTCCACCTCTTTTGATAATCTTTGCAAAGGAATTTGCGTTATTGCAACGACCGCTTGCCAGTTGATTTCTGGTTTTATTATTATTATTATTATTATTATTGTTATTATTATTATTATTATTGGAAAATATAAGAATGTTATAAGAACGAATCCTTTGAAAAATCGATATTATTTGTTTTAAAATTGCAGTATATCTTTTTTTTGGGGGGGGGGCTACTAATTAAAACTACATCATCACAAAAACGATTTTAAAATCTATTTTCAATTGATATTTATTCCATAATTGCACAATTTTCCTTCCTTGCCAAAATTGCCGTTTTTCCCGTTTACCAATTTCCCGGACACCACCAGAACATAAATATTTCTCCTGCATATCACTTTTTTTTTTCATCACAATTACCAGTCTATAATGATTTATTCTTCGCGGAAAGAGTATGGAAAAAATAACAATTAATGGTATTAGCATTGCTCAATACTGCTTTGTTACCAATTTTTATTGCCTTTGTGGGTGGGAGGGGGGATTTTATTTTACGGAAAATTCGTGTGCCGGCATTTTTGTTTTTTCTCAGCAAATTTCTCTTTTAAGCGTTTCTATTGCACATGCAGGTGGGGGAAATAGTATTTCAGCTTTTCAAAATTTAATCGGGGGGGGGGTACTTATTTTCTATATTACTGACCACAAACTATCTCTAAAGCGCATCATAAAATTATCATCATAACTTTTGTACCATTCAAAAGAAGAAGCCTAAAATAAACTAATAATAATTAAATTAAAATTGCGAGATTAAAATCGTGTTTACATTATCGACGGCTTAAAACAATGTTCTTATGTGGTGGTCACTTTTTAATGTTCAGATATGCACGTGTTTTATAAATCTACCAAAAATCAACTCATGATCAGATTTTTATGAAATGTGCGATTAGTGATCGGACGACTCCAAAATATTTCCCGATTCCAATTACCATAAAAAATATATTTTGGTGAACGCAAAAACACACTTGTGTGAATGATCTTTGCATTTTAATTTTGTTTGGAGCTTAAAACAAATACATATTTACCATTTAAACTTTAGTAGCAGTAATCTAATATATAAAAAGCTATATGCCTGTCTGTCTCCATTTTTTCAAACTCTATCTTACCCGAAACTAAAAGTCGCAGAGCGGCGCTGGCTGGGGGCCTCATGAACCGTTCTTTTATGGGTCTTTAGTCAGTTAAAATAGTTTGTAAGGGGTCAAAAATATGACAAAAAAAATTTTTTTATTGTTTTTTAGGGGTCAAAAATAGGACAAAAAAATTTTTTTATTGTTTTTTAGGGGTCAAAAATTGGCCCAAAATGAAAATATTCGTTATACATTTTGTGCAGTCATCTTAGTTATTTTTAATTTTTAACCAGTCACCAGCTTTGAATGCTACAGGTTTGCTTTCGGTTTCGATTCTAGCTGATGGTACCTAAATACTTTTTTTACTTTTGAAATCACGACTCTATAATAATATATGCTAAATCTAGACAATTGAGAAATCAATCATTTTAAAATTTAAACACATATTGTTTGTCTGGTTCCTTCTCGCCACCATACGCTTAGACAAATTAAAATATCATATTTAAGCGTATTTTACGACCGGGCAAAGCTGAGCGGCTCCCCACTAGTGTTAAATCAAGTTAAAAATAATAATAATAATAATAATAATAATAATAATAATAATAATAATAATAATAAACAAGAATCGTTTTTTGGCATCAGAAAGTGGGTACAATTTTCTCCAATTCCGATTCCAATGCCTTTAAAAGCTCCAGTTTTCTCGATTCCCGATTCCGATTAATCGTCTTAGTACTATTTTCGATACTTATTGAATTTTGGATTAATTTATGAACAAAATGCATTTTTGAAAAGAAAAATATATAAAGGAAAATATTTTTGCCTTGATAACAATTATATTTCATTTTCTGCAATTACAATCATTCAAAATTTTTACACTATATATAATTATAAGCGAATTAGTAGAAAAAAATGTACCCTAACCCTAACCCTAACCCTAACCCAGTTTTCAGATTCGTGTTCAGCACACCGAAACGTAACAGGATACTACGTAAAAGATTTTACTAATTCGCTGTCACGGTGTTTGTATAATAATACCCAAATAGATTAAATATTTTATATTTCGACACAAAAAAAAAATCTCATTAATATATACTATAATCTGTTGAGTTGTAAAGAAAAAGCATCCTAGAAATAATTTTCAAAATAATTTAATTTAAATTCTATTCTTTTGAAATGTTCAAGTTTAACCATAGAATTTTGAATACACGTTTCCTATTTTTACTTATTATTAGACGTTACTTCCATTGTTGATATTGTACGCTTTTGATCCACCCATAAATAAACAACGCTCATTAGGGTCTGCCGATTGTGAAGAAAGGAGCGCTTGAACCTGTGACGTCAGACGTGTGTTAACTATACGAAGTATGGAAATGTTATATTATGCATAAGCGTAGGCACCGCCAAAAATGGCCGAAAAATCAAGTTGTTGTTGTTGTTTTTTAAAACGAAATTACATTTATTAAAATCCATTATTTCTGAGTAACTTTTTTTTTTCCTGAAAGATAAAACCCTGAATTTTATCATATAGAAAACAGAATAATGTAAAACTTTTTCTACTATTTTTAATTAAATTTTAAACGTTAAATTTTCCCAAAAAGTTAACAATTGACATTTTTTGTCTTGCACAAAAAACGTACATAAATATTAAAAAAAAAAAAAAAAAAAAAAAGGTTTTTGAAATAATTAATTTATTTATTTGTTGTCTAACTAAGATTTAGGATGATTTTCTAAGAGAATATGCAAAAATATTATAATATAAGTACCTGGATTTCAAATAATTCCACTTATTCATATAGGCAACCAGTTATTTCGCGTCGATCTAGAGTCTAGATCGACACTGTTTACGTTTGCATTTGATAAAAAGTAAACTATGGAAGACTAAACAGGCCAAAAAAACTTATTATTCAGTAACGAAAATTTCAATGTATTATTAAGCTGACGCTGGCCAGTACCAGATGGGTGACCATTTGTATGAGTTTGGTTTTTAATGTGTATGTGTGTGGGGGCCAGGCTCCCCAAAATGGGGGGGGGGCAATTTAAAGCAGAATAAAAAAAAATTATTTCAGCGCGTTTGGTCCACCGTAGTCGAAAGGCGGCAAACGTTTTCAAACGGGATCGAAAAAAATGATGCTAGTTTTAACACAAAGGGCACAATATTTATCGAATTTTTTTTTGTATCGATTATTCAAAGCATGCCCTGTTTAATAATGGTCATGCATTATTCGGCTCGCTAAAGAAAAATTGTTAATTTATTTATCAAAAGTTTTAAAATGGCTTTTTTCGTATAAATATTAATTTTTTTTTTTTTTTGTTTTGCTTAACTTAAATTAATTATTTTACTTAACATATTCACCGAATTTCACACTTCGAAACTCAAAAGCGGGATAATTAAACACAATCTAAGTTCTGATATTCAGACGTCAAAATAAGGTATGCAAACAATTTTTTTTTTTTAATCTATAATTCTGTCCCTTACAACAACACAATATGTTTTGTTCAGTTTCAGATGATTATTTTAAGCATATTTGTTCCCGCTTCAAAACAAGGGGGGGTTGTAAGCAAAAAAAAAGTATATATATGTATAAATATCGTTTATGAAAAATAAGTACACTGTTATAAAGTTCATTCTTCGCTTAATAATCGCTGAAAATTTCGTATTGATCGGATAATTACCTGATTTTTGGTAGATTTTTAAAAAGACGGTCCGTCAAAAAGTACTGACCTGCCCCCCCCCCGTTTTGACGGTGCCTACATAAGCGTATGGTGGCGAGAAGGAACCAGACAAACAATATGTGTTTAAATTTTAAAATGATTGATTTCTCAATCGTTTATTTAAAGAAACAAACTTAACGAGAAGGTAAAAACAAACAAAGTGTTCAAAGTTCGTAAGGATGTGAGAATGTTCAGGAAAGAAGGTTTTTGGTGTAAAGTTAATGTTTGTAACTTCTTAGGAGAGAAAAGTCGGGCGCTAGTATGATTCAGGATGAAATGAGAATGTGAGTGTTAATTCTCGCTGTTGGTGTTTCCACGTGGAGAGGTTGATGGATGATGTGCGCGAACATGGGGGGAGGGGGTCCGACGGAGACGATAATTATCCCATGCTGGTTGGATCTCTGGGCTCGACTGACTTTTTGTCGCGACGGCTACTGTTTTTATAGTGGTGTTGCGAACGTAGGTAAAGACAAAGGGCAAATTGATAGTTAGCTTATATTTTGCTATCTTAATTGTGTTTGTTTATCGTGCTATAATGTGTTGTTGTAGTGAACCGTCTGTTTTGTGTATGTATGCATGTGTTATATCGATTTGAAGCTAATAAAATTGTGAATGTAATCTAGTCGATGTTGTACGGCTACATTGTTATGTGAATTATATATTGGTGTTTATATGCTTAGGAGTTGCGTTTGATGTGATGTTCGTCTTTTGTATTTTTTTTTTTTTTTTTTTTTTTTTTTTTTTTTGCTGTGCGGCTTTCTGTGGCGGTTTTCTTTGTTGAAGTAAGGTGCGAGTTATTCTAATTATGTGTGTATCTAAAGAAATGGGATTTGGAGTTGTCATGTGTGTTTATTGAGTTCATTTGTGTTGACTCAACGAACAGATTTTTCTTATCGTCGCCATTGTTGTTGTTGCGCAGCTGCTGCTGCTTTTCTGGTTTATTCATGTGAATATTGAGGGATATGCGAATATAACAGAAAAGCAGAAGCGACTTAATGATTTTTTTTAAACTTTTTTTTTTTAACTTTTATCTTTTTCAAACTGCAAATAATAATAATTAATCTTTGTTATAATTTTGTTAGGTTTTAAGATTTACACAGTTTAACGATTAATAATTTTTAAATAATGGAATTTTAATCACTTTAATCTTTTAAAAATTAATTAATTTTTAGGAAGTTTCTTATTCTTGCCAATTAAACTGATAATAGTATATATCGATTAGAAAAAAACGCTATTTTAAAAAATAAACATAATAATATTAAATTTGTATCAATTTTTTGATTTGCAAATTTAATGTAAGTTTTTGTTCAATACGTGTATTTAAACTTTAAAAAGATAAATATTTTTTACTTATTTGAACTCTTATGTTTCATAATAAATAGAAATTTCGATAGATTTAAATATATTTTGTTCGAATTTCGAAAAAAAAAATATGGTGGGGGGGGGGCTTGCACTAGAAAATATATTTCCTCTCATATATTTTACGAAAACTGCATTTTATATGTAATTTCATTCTAAAATGGATAAATATCGAAAATTTCACGAAAATCTGACAATTAGTTGATTTTTGCTGGATTTATTAAACACAGGTATGTTTTCACGTTCGGAATGCTTACTACATAGGAACGTTATTTTAAAGCGTCAATTATGTAAACAATATTTTCGTCTTGCAATTTCATTATTTTCGTAAGATAATTTTTTTTTAAATTATTTCTAGTTTATTTTGCCCTTCTTCTTTTAAATGGTACAAAAGTTATATTGATAATATTAATTTATAATAAAGTTACATCGTGTTACATATAGTAGATGGTTAATTCTTTGGTAAATTTTGGAGGTGCCTAATGCCCATAAACAGCTTCGTAAAGTACACACAAAATCATGACATCACCAATTCTATGACGAGCAATGGAGGTCCCTACTGATCACTTCACAAAAATGAATATATACATTCATTCAAAAAGAATACTTACTAATATTTTTTAGTTAACATTCTCCTACATTACCCCGGGCAACGCTAGGAAACGGGCCAGGCTAGTTATTTAATAAAACGCGTTTCATACCCCCCTCTCTCTCTCTCTCTCTCTCTCTCTCTCTCTCTCTCTCTCTCTCTCTCTCTCTCTCTCTCTCTCTCTCTCTCTCTCTCTCTGTTCTCTAAGGAAGCCATTTTCAGAGCCAATTCCCTTCTGACGAAATAAAATGTTTTTGAAAGATCGTTCCATCCTCTGTCGCCAGTTGGGTTTGGCTGGGGTCAAATTGGGTTCATTTGATGGAGGTTAAGATTAGAAGTAAGTCAATGAGAGTTTGTTTATTTTTATGATTCTTTTCTTTTATGTGTGTGTGTGGAGTATGCGTGTATATATCTATGTATCTATGTGTGTGTATCTATGTATATATATGTGTGTGTATCTATGTATATATGTGTGTGCATCTACGACGATTTAAATCATGTTAAAACATAAATCAAATAAACAAGACGTCGGTTTCCATTGGTGGGCCTCATTTGAGTGCATATCATGCGTAAACAATCCTTGCGGCTTTGCTGTCGACATTGGCAATAAATAACCTGCTCTGAATAAGACAATGAAATATGACCGAATCTTACGCTAATATTTGTGGAGATCATTGAACAAGACACAGTCTAATTAATTACTATAAAATAAAAATATATCGATTTTATGTATAGGTTTTTGGGGTTGGACCTAACACCATGAGTTTGCGTACGAATTGTTGTGTGTGACGTGTATTTGTTAAAGCCAGTATTCTTAATGCTATTGTCAGTGGATAAGTGTTTCCACTTCATTATCTTTTGGTGTGAAGTCAGTTCCGGCATCCGTGCATTGTTGTATTGTTCTGGGTTAAGTCAGTGGAACACGCGAATGAAGAATGGTCTTTAGATGTGCAGTACAATAGTGAATCGGTTCTGACGATTAGAAAACACGAAAATGATTTGGATACATCATATCAACGATATTAAAATTATAATGAAAAAAAATCATGGATAGACTTTGGATCATCATCGTCATCATCATCGTCGTCGTATTGTTCTTGATTAAGACAGTGAAACAGTAAACACGCGAGTGAAGAATTCTCTTTAGACGTGCAGTATAATAGAACATTGATTCTGACAATTAGAAAAGTACGAAACTACCGTAGATACATCATATCAACGATATTAAAATTAGAATGGAAAATAATGGATCGATTTCATATAACATGACAGTTACGATTTCACTCGGATCCACATCTCAATTGTTTTTTGTTTGTTTTCCTCATGACAATTATTACCACAATCTAGAACAATTTTTCCTTCATGGAAAATAGTATAGAAAATGAACAACTAAATGATTGCGACATTATCCAATATTGCTTTTTATTTATTTATTTTTTTTTATTGCCTTGGGGGTGGTGGTTCATTTTTTATCGGGAAATTTGTGTGCCGGCATTTTTGTTCTTACTTGGCAAATTTCTTCTTTTAAACGCTTCTATTAGACATGCAGATGGTGGGGGGGGTACTATTCGTGGCATATGGTCGTCCGACCATTTTTTGTTAAAAGTTCGGCCTGCATTTTATTTTAAAAGTTCCTTTCATACCAACATGTGCTTCTAAGTTGCTGTCAATCTCTCCACGCTTTTTTCTCTCCTCTTCTTTTAGTGTAACGTAAACTTATATGCAAATGACCAAGCCGTGGCGCAAGTTTAAAATTATGACACATATGTAGCAGGAACGGCATATAACATATGCAAATGACCAAGCCGTGGCGCGTTATATGCCGTTCCTGCTACATATGTGTCATGATTTTCTTACATCATCATCATCATCATCGTATTGTTCAGGGTTTTATATTGGACAGCTTTCACCTGCTGCTGTCGACTCAACTGACTGCCAATTTGACTCTGGAATGAAATGGTATATCCATGCTTCATGCATTGCGTCACATATTCCTGCAAAAACTCCTTTTTGTCATGTGATCGGCCGGCCGTATACGGACTGGCGGTTGTGACCATTGCAATAGATAGAATTAGACATTGGGGCTCATTCTTTTCCGATTAGAAGTTATTAGCACAGGCAAGTTGTTTGTTCATAAAACAGTGTCGTAACAGAATTAGAGAGACGGGTTGAACAGGCAGAGCAATTGTTCACATGGCATGATGTGGATCGTCAAGTTACAGAACGATTCGTGGAATGTGATTTTGGGAGAAAATCCATACGAGTTAGAAAAAAAGTCTGTTTTATGGAGTTAGAGGAAGCAAATCAGAAAAAGTCTGTCTCTGATTCCCCGAGAATATGGATCGGCAGATATCTCAGGGAGGCGACAAGATAGAAATAAAATGCCAGCTAAAACTATAACAAAATAGAGCCCCCACCCACCCTCCTTCTACGGATGAGAAACGATGACGTGACTTTGACTGTTGAAAACCATGTTGACTGAATAAAAACCATTTGTCCAGAAAGAAATGGGACTTGCGTCTGTTTCTGTGCATTAAGAGAGTTTTTATTCCAGGTGCGATGAACGATAGGACACAAAATACTCAGGGACAAGGCCAAGGGACGTAAGAGCAGGATAAAATGGTAATTCGGTTTCGTTTTTAACCCTCCCCCCCCCAAAAATGGTTGATGTGCCGTAAATGGGAACATTGATACAATGCAACATTTTGTTCTTCTAGATTAGTGACAAACAACGTATTGAGTCATTGTTGCTTTTGATCGATTATGTAACACCCACTTTAAATACAGCGTTCTCATAGACATGTTACGATTGTGATATAATGTGGTCCCCTGCTCGACAACATTTCTGCCGACCTCAGCATTGTGCGCAATGAATTTCTTTTCTTTCATCTTCTCTTCCGGCCGTGTCATCGTCTCTTACACATTGACGACTGCCAAAGGGGTGTGCTAGTCTGCAATGCAAGTATAAAAATAAAATAAACCAAAATACCAAAGAAAATACAGACTCCGACATTTTCTGTAAATATCAGCTGCATATTCGGGGTAGGGTCACCATCGGCCCTCTATACGCTGAGGTCCACATCCACATCTATTGTCGAGGTTGTGTTTGTCAATTCGCTGATCAATTCATTTCTCATTCTCCTCCTAACCACAACCTGCCATCAATAGCATCAAACTTGCAACCGTCTTCAACTCTAATTGTCGTGAAGACTGTCGCAAAATTCACAGCCACACATAAAACTGTCCACGCACTAACTCTAAAATATATTGATCGATCCCTTGTTCAGTCCTTGTCA
>NC_136506.1:71972801-72015301 GCF_053919585.1 Euprymna scolopes
TATATATATATAGAGAGAGAGAGAGAGATGGTTTACATCAGAGCTGTAGAGTAATCCACTTTTTTTTTCCAGCGATCTTAGCAACATACTGAATGTGTTCCATCGTATAAAAATGTAATTTCGTTTTCTACCTTTCTTATCTTTTAGGACCTGGTGACTTTGTGCACTTTAGGTACCGGCACGACTTTTGGTGAATCTGTGTTGACCAACAAGCCCCGACATGCCACTGTAGTGACCAGTGATTTCTGTGAGCTAATACGCGTCGAACAAAAGGATTTTAAAATCCTCTGGGAAGTGAGTAGAACACTTTCTTTTTCTTATTCTAAATTTCTTTTACTGCTGGAACTAGTGTTAAGATTAAACAAGTTAGAAAAGCATTTCATCCAAGGCATGAAAATTGTTAAACAAAATGTTTTTACTATAGGCTTTAAAAATAAAGGTACAAGGTTCAATTTGAAATTTATTTATCTTCAAAGTGCACTTTTATACATTTTACAAAGTAAGGTATGAAAATTTAATACCTTAACAATTTTCATGCCTTGGATGAAATGCTTTTCTAACTTGTATCCTATCTTTTTAAGATTATATTTTATTTAATCTATTAATTTGGATTTAAAAAAAGATGAATGTGATTTTGTATGTATTTATAAAAACTCTCCTACTCTCTATTTCAGACTGTATTTCTCCTCACACCACAACTCATTTTTGCAACCCCCTCTTTGTATTATTACAGGTCTGAATATTCTCTCTGTTTCAGTTTGTAGTTCTCCTCACTCCACAACTCTTTTTTGCAACTCTCTCTTTGTCATACATGTCTGAATAAGAAGAAAATCTGAATATTTTTAACAAAAACTTTAAAATAACTTTTTTAGATTAATTTTTTAAAAACTTCTTTCAGAATAGAAAATCTTTACAATTTAATAAGGAACATATTTCATATAGGTTTCATCAAAAATATTCAGTAGATAATGAAAAAAATAGAGATGAAAATTTCAAAAGGAGTGTATAACTGGTTACGCTCAATAGTAGTCCTCGCTAAACTGAATCTTCCATTTCGGTTAACATATCTCTTTATCCATCTTCTTCAAAACTCCATATATATCACTTTCTCTCATGTTATCTATAGCCTTTTCTGGCCAAAAGATCATACTACTAAACGAAGCACTTTCATCTATTTTTCCATCCTATTCAATTTAACGTTCATTTTACATAGTGGTATACATTGCCCGGTTTTTAGAAATTGACTTCTAAACTAATCGATCTTTGTCTAGATCTTTACTAGCAGTGGGGGGGCTCTCTTTTGCCCTGGCGTAAAATACGCTTAAATATGATATTTTAATTCGTCCATATTTCATATATATTATTATAGAGTCGTGATTTCAAAAGTAAACAAGGAGTACTTAGGTGCCATCAGCTAGAATCAAAACTGTAGCATTCAAAACTGGTGACGTCACCAGTGTACCAGAGTGACGCGCATATAAACAGATCAAAAATTAAAAATAAACTAAGATGAATCTACAAAATGTTTAATGAGTTTCTCAATTTTGACCCATTTTTTAACACCTTAAAAACAATTTTAACCGGCTAAAGCCCCATAAAAGAACGGTTCATAACAAAATCCAAACATTTGAGGCCCCTAGCGCCGCTTTTGCGACTTTTAGTTTCGGAGGAGATAGAGTTTGAAAATATGGAGATAGATAGACAGACAGACAGACATATAGCCGTTTATATATTGGATTTATCATTCTTACTCTCAAGTCAATCATTGTTACTTCTTTTCGTGTTTTACTTGGCCTGCATATGTCAACTGACCCTGCTATTTCAACTGTTCTACATCTAATAACCCAAGAACTCTCATCCATTTTTCAACATGGCCTTACCATCAAAGTTTTCTCTTCTGCACACATCCCTCTATACTGCCCAGATTTAATCATCCTATACGAATATAAGATCTAATACATGTTATTCACCCACTGTATCATTTGTATACCATTTCTCGCCATGCAACGCATGCCCGCAACCTCCACTGGTCTGCTTTAACTTCCATGCATTATACCACTGCATACACAATCTCTATAAACTCTTTCCTTGATCAACAGTAGTACTGCTTTATTAGTGTTGTGGTGGCACACATTCATTTCCATATGTGGATAGTAATTACACATAAATAGGAGGACTCAGTTAGTCTGAGTGTGTGTTCACCAGAAGCCACCGAAGGCCACCGAGAGCAGATATGTTTCTCCAGCAAAGACTCTCTTATTTGACACCATTATGTAAATATCCTGTAAATATACCTTTTCCTAATACACTTCTTATTTGATCTACCTTTGTTTGTTGAGTCGTCATTTGTATTGCTTTCTACGTTACTTGTTTCAACCTGCAAACTTAACAGTTAGTAAGCAATAACAGAAGTTCCTTGAACTTATTCCACCCACCTTTTCTTCTTGCGGTTACACGAGCACCTGCTCCACCGTGAGCTTTTAACAGTATTACCATGGTAACAAAAACTTCTGAACAGTCAAATATACTTTCTTTACATCCGTCTCCATTTAATGTTGGGAAAGAATTATAACATGTCATATCTCATATCGTGGAGTTTTCCATGTTCTAAGATGAACACCATCATTCCGTCCAATCTCTTTCTGGCACCTCTGTCTAAATCGACAGGCTCTAAAATAGAGAGAGACTCTGCATTTCTCAGAGAGATGCCTCCGTCCAGTCTCAAGGGAAAATTGATAACTCCTGTAAGGGTAGCTGCGCATGTAATTGTGCAGCAAAGGTTGCACATTCTCCAACCACACCTCCCATGAATCA
The DNA here is from genome assembly GCF_053919585.1 of Euprymna scolopes. Classification (NCBI taxonomy): domain Eukaryota; kingdom Metazoa; phylum Mollusca; class Cephalopoda; order Sepiida; family Sepiolidae; genus Euprymna; species Euprymna scolopes. Next base: position 71,975,616 of record NC_136506.1, read on the forward strand.
ACACTGCTGGGGTGCTGAAGTGCTAGACGACTGGAAACAAATGCCGAGATAAGCGGAGAGCACATACAGCACCTAGAATTCCCAAATGGTCATCCATTTTAGTACTAACCAGGCTGAACGTTGTTTAACTTTGGTGACCTATCAGGAACTGGTATATCAACGTGAATCATGCCGTATATTTCTCAGATCTGCACAGATATCAATATTGATATTACTCCTCTCTGTAGAGCTTAAAATCTTAATCTTTGTTCAAATACCAGCAGAAACAAGAAAATATTGTTAAAAATACCAATGCTTGTGTAGGGGAAATTGTGGAAACCAATAAAAAGACTGATTGTTAAAGCATCTGTGCATTGGTGCATCTGTGACACGCCTCTCGTGGTGAGGTCAACAACTGACCCCTGATCGTCTTCGGACTTTGGCTCGTGATGTCTAGTTCTCTGAAAAAATTAAATCTGGAATACCTCGGTGTAGAATTCTCTGGAAGCGGGAAAACAGAAGCTGCATTCACCAGAAGAAAAAACAGACAGTTGGATTCTATTCTACTAAAAATTAATTTCACAAAAATTACAAACTTTTTACAGATATGTACACTTTAGTTCTTAGTACATTTTTAAAGTCTCAAATCTCTCTCTTCATAGGTGGCACTCAGGCAGAATGGAGAGGGGGGATCAGGCCTTGGGAGCTGGTTATTATCTCGAGATTCCACGCAAAGCTCTGTCTCCAACCTGAAATTTTGTAATAAAACTTGGGCGCTTGGTTTATATAATAAGGTCAGGCCAGACGAATGTCATCATCATTATTCTAACATTTCTTGTCGTCTATTTTTCAAATAACAAATATATCTCTGATTTTCAAACAATAAAACAAAATATATATCAATATCTTCTAATTCAAATCTTTTTGATATCTGCTGTCGTCCAGGATTAATTTAAACAATTTTAGCATATTTACCCGGTCTTTCACAGATCCCGGGGCGGGGGGTCTCAACCTACCCAATGGAGAGCAAATCGCTCCCTCAAATCAATCATGTCACACATGAGGAATACAACTGCCGGTGGAAAGAGGAAAGAATCAAGATGGCGGCCCCAACAACTTTTATAATTAGTGATCTCATAAAGTGATGCAAAATCTCACTGCTCGACTGCATAAATGATTTTGATCTCTTTCTTCTTCCATTTTTGTTGCAGTTGTCTCCTTCTTCTGAATAAGTGTAAAAGTTATTAATAACAGCAATACACAATCATTTAGAGTTTAGAAATTCTTTTGCAATCTTTTAGGTTTTACACCATACAATATAAATTAAATACAAAAAATCCCTGTGAGTCTTCCTTCAACTAACCCATGATAAGAGAAGGAAGCCCTGTCTCAAACAGGTTTAACATAAATACATAACACATTGTAGGTTTTCTTAACCCATCTCTCATAGCATCTCCCTTGATTGGATAAGATTTTTATATAAATATCTTCTTTCAGCCAATCAGAAGTACGAAAGTATACTCTTCCGTAATATTAAAAAAAATTGCTTCAATATTTCCTATTTTCATAAGCAAAGCAAATCGCTTAACTTCCAACCCCAGTCTTCAATTTTTTTTTTTTTCGACGTGCCATGCCACACTCACTAAACCTTATGATAATAATAATATGTGAAAACCCACACATATACAGACGCACGACAAGTTGTTTCATAATTATATTAATGTACAGATTATTTTTGTACAGTGACCCCCCCCACACAAAAAAAATTTTTTTTTGTACAGTGACCCTCCCCCCACCAAAACAAATGCTAAGGGAATCATTAATAAAAAGCACAATTTTTTCTGTGATTCAAACCATATTTGGTATAAATAACCTTCGATCTATGCTTGAATTGTCTTCCAAGTTTCAGTTATAAATGGCCAACATTCTTCGTTTTATCGCTGTTCAATGATATGTGGGGACATTTTGGTGATCGTCTTATCAGTAGTTAGTATTTTCCTAAACGGATTTTGCACTTATTGGATCTTAACATCCCTCTCCCTGATTTTCATCTGTTAGATTTTCTGAAAGATAATGACTATTCCTAAGCTGAAGAACCTAATCCCAGCCAAAATTAGAGCAGTGCCAAGCAGTGGTGTGCAAATTTCAACAGGGCTGTGTCGCCAGGGATCAGATTGAGAAAGGAAGGCATCCAACCATATTCAAACTATCTTCCTGTCTCTTAATATGTCTTAGTTTTTACAATTAAGGAGGTGATCCCGGGCATCACCAGAGAATCACTATGTGCTAACGGTTATATCTCATGGGATTAGTGAATCTCTCGACAAAGGCTTCCTTTCTAGGGCAATTGCTCTTGATATATTAAAGGCCTTTGATAAGGTATTGCATAAAGGCCTACTTCACAAGATTTCCAGCTACGGTATAACTGGAAATGTTTTCTCAATTATTAAATCATTTCTTTCTGATAGGCTCATAAGAGTAGTGGTTCATGAGCAGAAATCAGAAGCCCACAGTATTAATGCTGGTGTCCCTCAGGGGTCTATCCTGGGCCCAACTCTCTTCCTGATCTACATCAATGATCTCCCAAAATACATACTTAAATCATTCGTTGACATCTATGCTGATGACATGACCAAAGGCTGTAAATGACAAAGTTCTTTCTGATTCTCTCTCCTCTGATCTTGAGCATGTGGTACAATGAGGGGAAGAGGTGGCTGGTTACTTTTAATGCATCTAAAACCAAGCTCCTATCTTTACATCATTAACGCTTTGATCCCCATCTGGCATCAATTGAAATGGATGGCTCTCGTCTTGGAGAGGCTCCATGTTTTGACAAGCTTCTGGGATTGACCTTTACTCCTGATCTGAAATGGAACACATACATCAAATCTGTTGCCAAGGTCGCTGGAAAGATGGTGGGATCCTTCTACCGCTCCAGTAGATATCTCATTGCTGATGCAATTCTCTATCTATATAAAAGCCAAGTACGTCCAAGGATGGAGTACTGCTGTCATATCTGGGCAGGAGCTGCTAAAAACAGCCTATCCTGCCTTGACAAAGTACAAAATAGACTTTGTAGCCTAGTGGGGGATGCCCTTTTCTCTTCCCTGCAACCTCTCTCCCACAGAAGGGATGTTGCGAGCCTGTCTTTGTTTTATCGTTATTTCCATGGGAAGTGCTCGTCTGAGCTCCAATCTCTGGTCCCCCCTTGCCAATCTTTCATAATAAACACTCGTCTAGCTGAAACCACTGTCAGTAATTTTCCCTACTTTTTATCTGTACCTAAATCAAAACGTAGATTCCATGAACAAAGCTTATTTCTTAGAAATGCACGCCTGTGGAACTCTTCTGTTTGCCTGTTTCCCACCTGACTACAACTTGGATGTCTTCAAGTCCAATATAAACACTGATTTCAAAAGAGGAGTGTATCGGAATTATTGACAGATTTTTACATTGTATCTAGGTGTGCATATCATTGCTTATCATTAGACGAATATAAAACAAAAACTGTTGGATATTCATGATCGAAACTTGATGGAGAAGTCAGTCATAAACAGAAGTGTATTTATACCAAATATGATGTTTTTATGGAAATCGCCCCAGACAAGGAATGAAGCTACTTAATGTAAGAAGCTAAAAAAATACATAAATCCCATTTCAAGATCAAAAATAGTCATGGATAAGTGTTATATAGATAAATTCAGATCCAGAAAACAGCAATTCTTCCCCCTTTGACAGAAACATCACTCATGGAATGTGAGGACTAAAGAACAAAATAAGGGAAGCGAAAGACTGTGGAAAGTAAATCCAAGGTCAACTTTCTACTTTTTTTCTTTATGATTGCAAAATGGATTGTAACTTTTTCATCATGGCTGGCATTTTGGGGAGATCATTCTATAGAAAATGTTTGAAATTAAACTTAGTTGTTGCCAGAATCTTAGCAAAGTGAGACGCAATGTAAGGTCCTGATTAATAGAGGTCTTTAGAGTTGGGGATTTATGAAGTGTGAGAATGGAAGATAGATGAGGTTATAGAAAAGATAAAAAGTATTTTTATTAAAATTGTTAATACAGTGCATCTGTGGCAAGTTGGTATAAAACCTTACATTAATAAATTTATGAAACTCTGTATGTTAATCTAGAAATGAGGCCCTCAGAATCATACGGTATTACGTGTTCAAAATTTCACGACACTGTAACCCGTGTATCTCAGGAACTAGTAGAAATATTGGTTTGAAGTTTATTTCAAAATAAAGTGTAACACCTAAGCTATCACAGCATGTCATGATCATTTTGACAATTATGATAGTTATTTCGTATTATTTGGATTCATCGGACTACTGTTCTCATCTTGAGTGTGATCTTCACAACGTTTTGGTCGATGTAACTTCCGACCTTCTTCAGGTGTATCTTGTCAAACTCGAGAATGTTTCTGTCGAACTCGGGAATTAGAACAGAATTTCGAGCAGAATCTTTTATTTACTTCACGGGGGTAGCATGCTCTTGTCCCCTCAGCCATGACTGGATAGAGATCCTAAGCAATTCACAATTGTATTTTTCGGTCGCCCACACTGAGGATTGAACCTTCAACCTTCAAGAGAATGTCACTTTTTACAATCGATTTTTCCAAGTACTCTAACCACTATGCCACGTGTCCCTGAATTCGACAGAAACATTCCCGAGTCCAACAAGATACACTTAAAAAAGGTCGGAGGTTACATCGACCAAAACGTTGTGAAAATCTCACTCCAGATGAGAACAGTAGTTCGATGAATCTAAATGATTAGAACAATCAATCCTCATCTCAAAAATTCAGAGACATCAATTACGAGGGGCGTTCAATAAGTAATGCCCCTGACCCACTTCTTATAGCAGTAGAGCAACGAAACTTGGCACAGTTATTAGTCTTTCTCTACATAGGAACCACCCAGAGTTATGCATTTCTCCCATCGTTTGTTGCAGCTCTGGAGACCGGTTTTGTAGAACACCATATGATAGTTGTGGTGTAATAATGATTGTTGCCAGAACGGTAACAATGAAATGTGTTATCATTGCCTGAACATAATGATGAAATTTAATAAAGTTAAAGAAACTAGACAAACAAAGTTTTACTGCACTTTCATTGCTTCTTAGTCATTCTGCACTGATGTTGGTGTCAACATAATCCATTAATGCGGATAATCAGCGTTATCAGATAATTCACTGACAGCTGCAGTTGCCTATAACGCCAGGTTTTCGTCCATGTCTTGACGAAGAGCTTTTTTTTTTCATATAGAACAGAGGTCTCCAAATTTTTCCAACAGAAAGCCATATTGCTGACTTTTTAGAGCTACATGAGACAAAAAATTTTTCTAAATCATCTGGAAGCGTTTTATACTATTTTGCTGATTAGTTTTGGTTTTTGTAGTGAAACTGGTTCTCCCAAACCTCATTCTTTTAATGATTTTCTGAACAAAAAGAAAAACTGCCACATTATTTTCACACATTTCCATTTAATTTTTTTTTAATTTTTCCTGAATATTTTTACATTTTCAATCAGAGCTCCACGGGTCGGACATAAGACTTTGACAAGCCGAATCTGGCCCATGTACCATAGTTTGGAAACCTTGGATGTAGAACACCATAGAGATAAGACATATACAGAGATATAAAGGTGAACAAAGTCTCAGCATCAGCCAGTTTGTCTTTTTTTTTTTTTCAACAGAGGTGGTATTGGGTCGCCTTCATAAACACTGGATTTTGATTGTGTTGTAAGATGCATTCTTTACCTTCGATCCATGCTCCACGTAGAGGAGAGTCTGAGGAATACAGCATAACTTGTTTTCCTTATATGTGGTTCCTGGTACTGTACGATTCTGGGGGTCTCGGTAATCTTTTTGGCATTCATCAATAATTTAATTTCCTGCCAACGATGTTAAATATTTGTTCGAAATGATTTCCCCGAAACTAAAGAGAATTGCCATTTTTTTCTCTCACAGGAAATAGTTAACACAGAAGAGAGACGCCTGTAACATGTGTGCTTGTGTTTGCGATGTCTGAATCGTGTCTGAATAAATGGTCGAAATAATTTGAATTCTTTTTGACAGTTTACAGACAATTACAATGTTTTTAGATGATGGTTGCTAATCTGTATTCTTTAGACTATCATTCTCATATTTTTTATTATTTCTTTTTATAATGCTTTGCCTGATGTAACCTCTGACCTTATTTAGATCCATGGAGTTTCGTGGCAAGAGTTTCAACTACACATTTCCTGAGTCGGCGTTGTTAAATACCAGTGGCAAGCACCTCTCCCAAGCCGAGGATTGAACCTAGAACCATCGCGTTGACAGTCAGCAGTTCTACCGATCGACCCACGGGAGCGACGCCCGTAAATTATCTCGCCAAATGTCTATTCAAACAAACATTCGTCCACCACTACGCTTAAATATTATATTTTAATTTATGCAGATTTCGTTTTTATAGAACACCCCAGGTTGGTCCTCCAACCACGACGTGATTTCAGAAATCAAGGCTGCATCATCTGGGAAATGCTTTCTTTTCAAAAACAACTTCATGGCTGGGAAGAGGTGAAAGTCAGAGGGTGCAAGGTCAGGAGAGTAGGGAGGATTGGGAAGGATTTCATAACCACACGCCCATGCTTCTGATCTGGTGACATGGGAGTTATGAACCGGAACGTTGTCCTGCAGGGGAAGGGTACCTTTGCTGATCTTGCCAACCTCTTGATTTTGATAGCTTCCCTTAATTTCCTCAAAAGTGAAGCATAATAGGCTCCTGTAATTGTGGTATCCTTTGCCAGGAAATCTGTCATCACTACTCCGTCCTAGTCCCAGAAGACTGTGAGCATGACCTTTATTATTATAGAGCCAAATCTCTATTGTACCCAATATATAGTAGTGATTTCAAGAATTAAAAAAAAATGACTTGGATAACATCAGCTAGAATCCAAACCATCGTATATAGAGAGAGGAGCTCCATAAAGATGTTTCACAGATATATATATATTTATATATATATATATATATATATATATATATATATATATATATATACAGATGTTTCACACGAAGATAAGACCACTATATATACATATATATTTATATTATAAATATTTTATTTAAATATATTAAAGTTATATGTATATATAATGCATATATAATAGGTATATATATTATTAAAATTATATGTATGTATATATATATTTATATTAGAAAATATTATATATTTAAATATATTAAAATTATATGTATATATATATTTCTATAAGAAAATATTATATATTTAAATATATTAAAATTATATGTATGTATATATATATATGTATGTATATATATATATATATATATATATATACAGATGTTTCACACAGAGATAAGATCACTATATATACATATATATTTATATTATAAATATTTTATTTAAATATATTAAAGTTATATGTATATATAATGCATATATAATAGGTATATATATTATTTAAATTATATGTATATATATATATATATTTATATTAGAAAATGCTATATATTTAAATATATTAAAATTATATGTATATATATATATATATATATATATATTATAAAAAAAATTATATATTTAAATATATTAAAATTACATATATATATATATATATATATTTATATATATTTATATATATTATAAAAAAATATATATATTTAAATATATTAAAATTACATATATATATATATATTTATATATATATATATATATATATATATATATATATATATATATATATATATATATATATATAATTTTTTTTGCTTCGAGTGTTATCGTGTAATTATTTTGTGAGTGTTTTTAATTTCCTGTCAATATCGTAAAATATTTAGCAAGAGTGCAAAGCAAAGTAATTTTATTTCCTCACAGGAAGCAACTGATCCAAAAAAAAATACGTGGTTTTCTTGGCGCATCAGTGTTTGATCAAATATTAATAATGTTTGAATTACTTTTGACTGTTTAAACAATCATTGCGTGTAGATATGAATAGGTTTCAATAGATAGATAAACAGATAGTTACGAATAAATATATAAATATTTAAGAAGTTTTATTAGATTTGAACAATCGCTTTGCATACATTTCTGTACTATTATCTTTGTAACGCTCTCTCTCTCTCTCTCTCTCTCTATATATATATATATATATATATATATATATATATATATATATATATATAGATACATATATATACATATATATATACGTATATACATATATATATGCATATATACATATATATACGTATATATATACATATATATATACATATATATATACATACATATATATAAATAAAATAATAAATATATATATATACATATATATAAATATATATATACATATATATATATACATATGTATATATATATGTATGCAAATATATATATATATATATCTGTAAAAATATATTTTGTTATTATATATCAATCCTTATTTAAGAAGCTTAATGTAATTACAGAGCAATATAGAGAATAAATGACAAAAGGTTATATTTCAAAATTCATGATGTTGACCATCTTATAATTTATTCCTTTAATTCATTTGACTTATACAATTCTTGACAGTATCTTTTTCGCAGCGCAAAATCAATCACTTAATTATTATATCAATCAGTGAGTCTATTATGCCCTTTTTTTTAGCTTAGTTTAGTTTCATACATACAAACATGTATAATAGTTTATAATTTGTTCATGTTATTTTCATAAGTATGTATACACAACTTAGAATTAATAAATTTACTAATTATTAAATAGAAAATTTTGGTAGAAGATTCATAAATTAATTAAAATTGTTGATACGAATAGTTGGGTTTAATGGCTTTGTTTGATAAAAATTCAATATGGCGTAATGGAAAAATATAAATTGGAGGAGAAGTTGCAGATACCTTTATATTTTCATTTATTCTCTCTCTATATGTGTGTGTGTGTGTGTGTGTGTGTGTATTTCTATATATCTATATGTATATGTATATATGTAAATACATATTTATGTAGAAATGTTTTTTGGTCCCCCCCCCCTAACAAAACGAGGGTTGACCGTTCGTCTGTCTGAAATTTTCTCAATAACAACGTCTTGCAATTTTTTAAAAATTTTGCACAAACATTAAACATGATTAAAAATGCAACAGAACAGATTTTCCGGGAAAACTCCGGTCCCACTCCCCTAGAGGTGCCTTTTGGGTTAAAATGGCTAAAATTGACAGTTTTGTACTTATTAAAAAAATTGATGCCTTGGATTTTTATAAAGTTTTCTGAAAAGTTGTAACTAACTGATTTCTATATAATTTTGTTTGTCTATACTTTGTGATAACTCTTGGGTGTGCCCAGGGGCTCTTTAAGGGTTAATAAAAACACTCCATTTTTGGGACTATTTTAGCGTAATCGTCCAAAATTTTCTGTGTATGTCTATTTAGCAGTTTTGCATGGCGCTAAACTCAAATTTGAATATGTTAAGGCCTTGGGGACTTTGGGGGCTAAATGGGGGTGAGAGGCTGGCAAATGATGGACTTAGTCATTTCTTTTTTTGCATGGTGCAGAACTCAAATTTACATATGTTAAGGCCTAAAAGTGCACCGTTTGTTAATTTTCACCAGAATTTGACATCCCCTGGGGATTTGGGGGGCTAAATTGGAGGGGGGCGGGGAAATGCTGAACTTAGTCATTTTTTATGCCTCGTTCATTGTGCACTCACGGTGGGGCATGCATGCTTCACTTGTTCGATTATATTTCACCTTTTTATTCATACCAATCCTTTAATTCATGAAGTTTGATGCAATTACAAAACATATAACAAATAAATGATGTTGACCATCTTACAATTTATTCCTTTAAGTACGTTGACATGCACAAGTCTTGGCAGCACCTGTTTCGTAGCGTAAAATCATTCATTTAATTATTATATCAATCAATGATTATATTCTGCCCTTAACTCATCTGAAGAAAAAGCATCTATCAGTTAATCCAAAGGAAATGCATGCATATGAGCATGATTACAAAATCAGAAAATCCGAGAATCACCTTTTATTTTTTATTTTATTACGCCATGTTTGAATTTTCAAGTAAAGCCACTCAAATTAAAAAAAATTCGTATTAATAGACTCTATTAATTTTGATATACATAATTAAAAATATTTTATTTTACATTTTATTAATTTATTATTTATAATTAGTCTTTACATATATATATATATATATATATATATATATATATATATATATACTTCGATAATATTGATAACTTTAAAATCTATAACATATGTCTATACATTTATTTAATTTTTATACGAAACTATTTACTTAATATATTGATTTAGTTTCCGGTACTAACATTAGTGGCGGCTCGTGCATGGAACTGTGGGACTGCAGCACCCCCAAGTTAGTTCTACACAATATTAATGATAAAATTAAAAATAATACGTTTGTTTATTATTATTATTATTATTTATTTTATTTTTTTTTTTTTTTTTTTCTATGTGTACATTATAAAATCATTAACTTTAATGTCGGTATCTCCAAATTCATATAATAACAAAAATAAAACTTGCTTGGAGCTGTTAAATTCACAGTTACACTTTCTTAATGAAATTCTCTTGTACGCATGCGCGGATTAGACGCTTTAGGCAGCCGATAAAAGCTGCTGGAAGAACTGTCGCTCGGCGCAGTTCCGTGTCGTGAAATTCGTTGTTTGCTTAGAGTGTGCGCCTGTATAAATATGATAACATTGTTATTGAAAAAAAAAAAAAGGAGGTTTACTTATATTTTTTAAAATTATTATTAAAATCTGCACATAACGTGTTCTTGTACATAAAATATTGTGCTATATTTTTTTAAATACGCACACTTTTAGCGTTGGGATTTAAGTCGGTAGCAGACGGAAATATATAATATGCAGAAACTGTTTATTTTTATTTATTAAAAGTATTCGGGAATTTAGCAGTGAAGCTAACACGCGGCCAAGAGTAAAAACCAAATATACAATAAATAAATCTTACCATAAAAATAAAGTTACTTTTCCATCTACCTGCCTTTTTGTTTGTTTCTTTAAAGTAGTTTTAAATGCTATTTATTTTGCGACAACTAAACTTTACAAAAACAACTGTTTACATTTTTTCCTAGAAGCAAAAAAGCGAAGAAACAGTTTATGTTGAAAATATATTTTAGTTAGAAATCTTTTTAGCGTGTATGTTTTAGATATAAAAAAAATTAGCTTTTATTTGCCTCCGACAAGGACAATGTTAGAAGTTTTACACTTTGAAAAATGGATTTTTTACACAAGAATTTTAAATTAAAATGTGTTTGTAAGTAAAAAAAAAAACACAGTTTTTTTTTAATAATTATGCATTTTTAAACTTTACATTGAATTTGTTAGTAGATGGGTCAGATAATACGCATTAAAAAAAAGTAATTAGAAATCCTTCTGGACTGAGACAATTTTAATTTTTTGTTTTTTGGGGAAGAAAGCTACATTAAAATTCGATGTTTTATAATGCTTATATATGACATCCTATTTTCTTATAATAACTATCCACTTTATGTCGATCTTTATCGGCATGGGAAGGTCAGTAAATAGCCAAATTTGTTCTTTTTATATAAAAAGCAGGTTGTTAAAAGATTTGTAAATAAAATTTTGTATCTTTAAATATTTTTGTTTGTTTGCTCACTATATAAAAATGTAAACTTTTTTATTTTGCATGTTATTTACAAATACGTTTTGTTATAAATACATCTTTAAAAATAAATTTTGTAAATAAAACTGTTATTAAATAAAACGCTATTTTCAAATAGTAAACTCCTAAATTAACACTCGTAGGGAGGCAGATAAATTTCAAAGTTTTTCTTTTTTGTTTTTATAAAAAATAAGTTATTTTTAAAAATGTTTTTCGTTTGTTTGCAAAAAAAAACGAAAAAAAAACGCAAACTTTTATTTAATCTGAAAAGTTTAAAAGGAATAAATATATATATTATTTTTATTCTGTAAAGTGTACATAATTTTAAAAAATCTTTTTAATAAAAAAGTTTTTGCGTATTACCCATTTCTGATTGATTATTTGTCTTTGTTATATATTTGAATATTTATTTGAATGTTTGTTTATTATTTGATTAAATATTTATTTATATATTCGAATTCCTTTACACGATATTAAAAAAATACGTAAAATTTTGGAAGCAGCACCCCCACTAATCTCAGGCACGAGCCGCCACTGACTAACATTTATCGATTAGATCTAAATTTTGCATACCTATAAAAAAAAATTATTAGTATTTTTATTAAATTTATTTCTACATTAATTATAATTATTTCATGGTAATTTAATTATTTTTAAATAATCATAAATCTAGGATTTTCCTTTTTAATATTTTTGACGTCAATTGTTTATTGTCCATTAAAGAACGATAATCTATTTTCTAATTTAAGTGAGTTATTTCCCTTTATACATTCTTATTTTTTGGATTAGATGGTTTATGCATCTAAATATGCATGTACATATGTATAGATATTTATATATTGTGGTCTAAAATATAATTAAATACATTGATTACATGGTGAAAGGAATAAAGTAACTTACACAAACAGGTGTACCTCTCTTCTGTCAAATGGTTGAATGAGGGAGGGAAAGAGAAAGAAAAAATCTTCATTTGGAAAAGGCTCGGTATACACATGCGGCATTGATTTGCATAAAAGGACAGAAACTGTTGTGGAAAGGACGAGTTGAACGCACAACGGGAATTATTGCTTGGAGAGCAGAGAGAGAGAGAGAGAACGTATGGTGGAAATTTTCAGTCGAATTTAGTCGTGTGAAAGCAGGAGTTTGAACAAATATTTCTTCTTCATTTAATTTTCCTTTTCTCTTCCATTTCATATGGATACATTTTACTGAACGTTGGTTTTCTTTCTGAACATATTTATTGGGTCAAGGAAAACCGAATACGCATAATACCAACGTATTTAATTACATATGTGCGTGTGCGTGCGTGCGTGCGTATAACGCTGGTCTATTTACATGATCTGCCTAAATGCTTATATAAGTTTATTTATAAAGCTTTGATTACCTTGAGCACTTTTAATAAAATATTAGTTTGAAATTCATTTTATCAATGTACTTGGTCTTAATATATATATATATATATATATATATATATATATATATATCTGTCGTTGAATACTCTCATGGCTGTTTGCTATGTACACCTACCAACATGGCATTCATTGGTACTTAATTTCCTTCAATTTATGTTGCGTCCTAGAGAAAAGACGCTAACTCACGAAGATACAGTAGCTTCGTTGACCGGGCTCAAATCTCTCGACTAGCAGTAAATATCATTTCCTACACTGATGATTGTACACGCATGAAACACTAGTGTCTGTAGGCAAAAATGTTAATAGTTATTTTTCAAAAATACGATATATATATATATATATATATATATATATATATATATATATATATATATATATAGGAAGGGCGCGGTGGATACTAGAAAGCTGATTAGCTAACTAAAATCTCATTAGAAGAGGAGCATATAAAAACGATAAACAACCACAGAATTCGCGCATAAGCCTGAGGAGTCCTAGAATGGATGAAATGCGGAATATTCAGTGTAGCTTAATCGCCATATATATTTTATAAATTACTATATATATATATATATATATATATATATATATATATATATATATATATATATATATATATGTCCATGTATGTTTCTGGAATAGTAATTTCAAGGTTATGAGGGTTTTTGAAGCATGAGACCGATGTTTTTGTTTTTTATATTTGATTTGATATTTTATTCTTTTTATTTCAAGGGGTCATCCGGTCTTGTTCATAAAAAGTAAAAAAGAAGCGAAATAAAAATGAAAAACATTGAAAAAAAACTGGAAATTTGTAGTTTGAGCTGCATTCATATATATATGCAAAACCGAAAAATTTCATGGAGACAACCGAAGCAGCAAAACCGACAAATGTAGGGGAGACAACCGGAGCAGAAAAACTGAAACTGCCTACCAAGCACTATATATACAAATATGAGCCAATTTGGGAATATTTTATTGGTTTGTAAACATAGGTTCTATTGTACCAATTGTTATAAAATTTGAACTATAGAATAGTATTATAATCGTCAAAAAGCCCACAAATTTTCATGTAGTTTCGTCCCATAGAACCAAAGTTATAAGCATTTCAATATTCAATTTGACTACGTGTATAGATATATCTATCTCACAAAAACACTTACTCATTAAATTATCACTCCATTAGCCTTCTGGATACGGATTATTTGATACTGGAGATATTCATAATCGTACCTTATTTTCAAAAGAGGGGAGATATAACATGAGAAATATTTGGAATCAAGTCTCTCCTTGCTGTTATTTCAAATCATTTGAAACCATAGCAGCAAGTTTTAGTCTCCTCTCCACCAAGGCCAGAGTTCATATTTATTTTTAATATTATTTATCGGTAATTTGTTTACTTTCAGTATTTATTATATCTATATCTATATTCGTTTGTGTCTTGTTTTTTGTAGTTTTTTGTAATGTTTTCTAGGATTAGTTTGTTATATTCGTGCTTATCTATTTTATAAAAGTTTCTAGTTTTATCTGCTTTTACAAAGATTTTATTAGAGTTGTTTATGTTTCTAACGATTTTGTGTAGTTTCCATTGGAAATTGTTAGGTTGATTGTGGAATTCTAAGTTTTTAATTACGTTTAAAATTAATTAAAAATTAGCGATAAAGTTGACAAATTGAAACCTAGAGAGGCATACATTCTGCTTAAAGACCACAAATGGGACTTTAATAATAATCCCAGCACCCGCCTGATAAACCCAACTAAACCAGAAATAGGTAGAATTAGCAAAACAATACTTTCTAGCATAAACAAACAAATCAAACAAGACCTAGAATCAAACCAGTGAGCAAATTCTACCGAATCAATCACCTGACGGACTAGCTATAATAAAAAAAACTCTAACAAAGTCAAGGGAGATAATTTTAAGAAAATCATACGCAAGGAAATGAAAACATTAGGCCTAAAAGCAGACGTATCAGCTAACATAAAAATAACAAACTTCCTGGACGTCACGTTAAATTTAGATAAAAACACATATGAACCCTACTTAAAAGATGACGCTACTCCAATATACGTAAACCCTAAGTCCAATCACCCACCATCAATTATAAAACACATTTCTAATTCGATCGTAAATAGACTCAGTAATAACTCAAGTGATGAAAATGCATTTAACAGGTCAACCAATATCTACGAAGCAGCCCTAAAAAATAGTGGATACAAAAATATCGATATCAAATATAAGCAACAAAACACCAATAACTATAATAAAATTAAAAATAGAAGAAAAAGAACTATAATTTGGTATATGGCCCCATACAATCAAATGGCAAAAACAAAACTTGGCAAGAAATTTCTAGATCTTATTGAAAAACACTTTCCCGCAACCAACCCCTTACACAAAATCTTCAATAAAAATACCTTAAATTTATCCTACAGTTGTTGCGAAAATTTAGAGATGATAATTAAAGCACATTATAACAAAATATTAAATAAAAAAAATGTAAACAACAAGATAAACAATAAAAAAGTAGACGCCGTGACAAAAATAAAACTAACACTAGCAGAAATAATAATAATAATAATAATAATAATAATAATAATAATAAACCAACCCTGGACAAGAACAATCATACTATGAATGAAAATACTAATAACGAACAAGATAAATGCAACTGTAGACACCGCACACTTTGCCCAGTTCAAAATAAATGTCTAACCAAAAGCGTAGTTTATCAGGCAACAATATTTGCGAAAGAAAACCCGAATAACAAGAAATATTACGTAGGTATGACTTCCTTAGATTTCAAAACCCGATACTATGACCACAAAAGTACATTCAATAATAAAAAGCACCGTGTAAAAACAACACTAGCAAATAAATACTGGGAGCTCAAACAAAGCAGACATTCGCCCGTAGTCGAATGGAAAACAATAAGACAAGCTACCACGTGTAGGGACCTAGACGACCTATGTAGATTAGGCCTTCATGAAAAATTTGCTATCCTGTACTTTAAAGAACCCCAACATCTATTAAACTGTAGAAGAGAAATAGCAAATAACTGTGTTCACAAGATAAAATTTACTCTAGGATAGCGATACAAAATAGTTTTAAAAATAACAAAAACAATAGAAAATAAACAAATAAATAAATTAAATAAACATGAATATACATAAACGATCACACATATATGTATATATATATATATATATATATATATGTGTGCATATATGTATGTACACATATATATATTTATATATAAACTAACAAAAAAAAAACACTAACCTAGTTTTAAAACAGATCCTTTGTCCGATAAATTCATGCCCATTGGCTGATAGGAAGGGCGCGGTGGATACTAGAAAGCTGATTGGCTAACTAAAATCTCAATAGAAGAGGAGCATATAAAAACGATAAACATCCAAAGAATTCGTGCATAAGCCTGAGGAGTCCTAGAATGGATGAAACATGGAATATTCAGTGTAGCTTAATCACCATATATATTTTATAAATTACTAACTAGCTCTATCTACGTATTGAGCACTTTTGACGTAAATACTTAAAGTTTATGCATAAATCTATACTTTCGTATATTAATTTTATGTGAGTAAATGAAGTAGTTATATATATATAGCCTGAGGAGTCCTAGAGTGGATGAAATGTATTCAGTGTAGCTTAATCGCCCTATATATTTTATAAATTACTATATATATATATATATATATATATATATATATATATATATATATATACACATACTAGCTGGACACCCAGCATTGCTCGGTCGTACAATATGTTTTAAGATGATATTTTAATTTATGCACTCTGCGTATGTATTATTAAAGAATCAATCCTCTGTTGAATATTATATATTACTATTATATATTACTATGAATAATTTGCCTGGTGAACTAATTCACAACAAAAATAAAAAATAATGATAATGTCGTTCATCAAATTCTGGCTATGTTTGTTGTTATGTTTCTCGTCAACTGATATTTGGGTTTGACAATGAATGCTCTGGAAAAGACACTTCTAATTAATATTTGATTTTAAAATATGCAAATTGTAAAGTAAACTTAAAAAACCTACCGAATCCGAGACTAACACTCAATTTATAAAACTGCATGACGACCGGTGTTCCACTTTTTTCCAACCTGTCTCATCGATCGCCCCATTCTCTACATGCCCACCCCCACCTTATGACTTTAACACCGGTGTTTTTTGGTCAATTGTCGGAAAAGTTCTGTGTAGTTGTGATTTGGTGCTAGCATTTGTGGCGATAATGGTTTTGGTCGTTGTGTTAATCTCACGCTGCGTCGTAGGATCGGATTCGTTGGTTTGTGCTTAATCGAGCCTTGATTATCTACCTCTATACCTCCATCATTATCTGCCTTCATTACGTCATCATCCATCTTTTCCACATCCATCCTCTGATGTACACCAACACCACATGTGAATATGCGGTCCTCCATTCTTGGCCTTTGGGGAGGTGGTCGAGGAAGTGGTTGTACGAGTGAATAATCTGGCATATCTATGACAGGTTAAATCCTCCGGAGGAAACAGCGATTGCATAGTGTGATCCTGCTGCTTCCATCTAACCGTATCCAGTATTGTCTGTTACAAGTCTACCCGTTTTTAATATGACACCCTCCTGATTCTGCACTTGAACGGATTCGCCAACCTGAAGCTGTTTGAGTGGATGACTGTGCATGTTGTACTGTACCTTGTTTAGCACATGCCTTTTTGCCATCAACCTTCTCTCAATTCTTTGGTTTACGTCCAACGAATATGAATCTGGTGCTTCTCGCTAAGTATAGAGAGGTGATCTCTCATTGTTCGACCATATAACATTTCTGCTGGTGATAATCCAAAGTCCTAGTGGGGCATGTTTCTATTCTAATCGATCGTCGCATAGGTGGCCATTACTTTGGGGATAATATGCGGATGATATACGTCTTTTTATGCCCAAGTGTCCCAGGGATGGTTTATCCTCCCGTGAGTCGAATGGTGGCCTTCCATCAGATGATATTTCCTCTGGTGCATCATATGTGCAGAACCAACTCCTCAATGCATCACATACTGCTGCAGTCTTCCCTGATGGTAGCGGAACATCTTCAATCCAGCTGGTGTATCAGTCTGCATATACCATGTAACTCTTCTCATGCATATCCAGTCTTTTGGTATGGGAATTCTGGGTCTGAGGGTGGCATTAGTGGTTTTGTCGGTTGGGATGGGACAATCAAATTGCGTTTTCAACATTGTGCGCTTGTTTGTCGGATACTAACATTTAGACCAGGCCAACATTCCATTCATTTCCTGATGGGAAGAGTGCAGTGCCTCTAGTACTTCAGCTTTAAGTTGCTTTAGTATAAGAATTTCATCCCCTTTTATGAGTACTCCTTCTAAACAATATAGTTAGTCTGCTATCAGCCAGAATTGCTGGACTTTCAGAAGCAGTTTGTGTCGTGACTTTTGAAATATATATCACTAACGTTCGGCATTCCTCGTCAGTGGCTCCCATACATAAATGTACTCGGTTTGTATATATCAGTCATAATGGAATAAAAACTCTTTCTCACAAGTAAGGTTTTTATCATGAAAAAGATCTTATTTTATATAAATTTGGACAGAATGTGTCGGTTACATGAACCATGTAAGTTGTTCAAAGTGTTTTTTTTTAATAAGTTTTTTAAGGTAAATATCTGAAGAATATGTGACTAAGTATGCAGAAATAACATATTTGGAACTTGGAGAATTAATATACTACACTATATATAAGTTTTCCCAGTTGATTATTTATTACTTTTCAAAAGATATCCGTTGCAATATTGTTCTATGTTACAACTAACAAGTCTAGTCACGTACTCTTCAGATGTTTACCTTAAAAAAACTTATAAAAAAACACATTTTGAACAACTTACATGGGTCATGCAACCGACACATTCTGTCCAAATTCATATAAAATAATATCTTTTTCCATTATAAAAACCTTATTTGTGGGAAAGATTTTATAATCCATTACGATTGATATATACAAACCGAGTACGTTTATAAAGTCTTGTCAGGCGACTTGACTTTAAAATAGTTTGTTTTTAACACAAGAAAACCAGTTCTCAAATGAATAATAAGGAAACTCTATTTGTTTAAAAACTAAAACATATTGAAATTTAGAGGGAGATGGTTCACGTGACACATAAATTCCAGACATTGAAAGTGAATGCAGAAAAAAGAAAAAGAAGAGGGAAATAGAAAAGAAGAAACAAATCAGGTGTAATCAAGATTGCCAATGTAAGGGAGGGGAGAGTTATTAAGAAATCATTAGACAGAGTGAAAGGGTGAACGTGTTGCGGACCAGGATATAAAATACCCTAACTCGCTACAAGAAAAAATAATGAAACGAATTGAATGAAGGAAACAAAGAACTCAAATGCTGGAATAAAATAAACATGTCGTTTATTTTCTGTTGAGAAATGAAAGTCTTGGGTGTACACGTGTTCATTCAGCCATTGATGACTACGCGCATGGAAAGAAAGGGGGAATGCAATAGAGAAACGCGAAGTGGCAAGCCGTCTGTAGAAAGAAAGGGTTAAGCTCAGTAGAGCGTCGTGCACATGTCTGTTTTGATGGACCAAAGCGAAAGGGAGATAGAGTGAGAAAAGTCAATCCAGTTGATGGAGAGAGAAAGCGTATTAAGTGTACTTGCGCTTGCCCCACATTACAGTAGCAGGGAAAGTGACGTTAGAACACACGGTCGGTTCGTCGACTCAACAGGTCGAATGCTGTCCGGACGGAAAAAGGGGAAGTTAACAGGTTTTGTTGACTTTTATACTGGAGTTAGTGTTCTGGGTGCGCATGTCTGGTTTTCACTTTAAAGGAAGTGACGTCACAGCTCGGGTGTGTGTGTGTGTGTGTGCATGAATGTGAGTGTGTGTATGAGGATGTATGAGGATGCATTCGTGCGTGTGTGCGTCTGTGCGTGCGTACGTGTGGGTGTGTATATGTGAGGGAAAACATGTTCGAACAAACGTGAAAAGTGAACTATCTATAGGGTAAGAAAGAGGTGTGAAAACAAGAAATCGATCCTGAACACGAGCAGAACAGACATGTTAATAAGAGAGGGACGATCCAGAGAAAGAGATTTTATGAGTATATGGAATATTAACAGCATAATCTAATTCAGTACATACATATACATACACACACACATACACACACATGCATATATACAGATACATACAAAAAATATATATCCATAAATACATACACACGCATACATATATACATACATATACACATATACATAGATATACACATAGATATAGACACATATACATACACCTGTACATGAACATACATACACCTATACATACATATATACATATAATGATGGCATATCAATTATTACATGCTTCCAGCATTTCAGGCTTACACGCGTCACAACTTTTCCATGGCTGAGGGAGTATCTATACACAGATGATGTTACAGAGTTTTAGCTTTGTACGACAGCTAAATCTCTCTCTCGGTTCAAAATGTTGACATCTAGCAACAAGCAAGAGCAAGATAGCCAGCAACAAGTCAAACTGCAGACCAGCTTAATGCGGGTACTGGTCTCCCGCTTTATGTTACTTTTGTTTTTGTTTTTTTTTTTTGTTTTTTGGGGTTTTTTTTTAATCTAAGACTTGCTTCTCCTAGAGGGGTCGCCTTCACCACAGCCTACGGGAGCCCTCTCCACCCCACATACACATGACAATAAACACATGCATACATGCAGATGTATGCCAACATACGTATGCATGTGCACACATATGCAACCATAATCATGTAGAGGCACACATATACGCACACACATACATATGCCTATACATACGTATACACACAAACACATGTAAAATACACATGAAGGAACATTCCAAAAGTCATACGTAAAACAACAGTCCAATTGATATGAAATTACAGACGCTTGGATTTTTTTTTTTTTTTTTTTTAAATAAGTGTTGTTTTAGACTCACACATATGCAATACATGTTGATTATTTTGATGATGATGATGACAAATACACACATAATTTTCCAAATAACTGAATGTACGACTCGACAAGAAAACAACAGTCCAATTGATATGAAATTACAGACGCTTGGATTTTTTTTTTTTTTAATGAGTTTGTTTTAGACTAACACATATGCAATACATGTTGATTATTTTGATGATGATGACAAATTCACACATAAGTTTCCACACATACACACACACACACACACACACACACACACATACAACAAATGGAATTGGAAAGTGTGAGTCATGTAGTATCACTTTTAGGGATGGCTACTACAAAAGGAGACATGATGGAGTATGTAAGTACATCCACTGGACCATCCGTAAAAAAGTTAAACATCCAATGTAGCAGCAAATCCTGGGAACATCAACCTGAATGAACAGTTGGAAATTACTTATATACGATACATTACGACTATGTAATCCCTACAGCCACCTACCTTCAAAATGCTGCTGTTAAACCTGACATAGTTATATGGAATAAGTCAGAGAGAGTGGCAACCTTGGTTGAAGTGAGTGTCCCTATTGATGGAGGTCTGAACAGAGCTGAAAGGGAGAAACAGACCAAATATCATGTATGATATGAAAAGAAATTGGAATCTTAGGGAGATATCAATCATACCAGTTGTTATAGGTGCCACAGGGCTTATGAAGAAGAACCTGAAGTCCTACCTAACTAATATTCCTGGTGAACATAGTGCAAAAGAGATTCAGACAATTGCACTTAAGGGAACAATGAGGATACTAAAAAGAGCTCTTGGTTGGTTTCAATAAAAAGCAGGGCAATGTTGGCAGCTGGTTTGGCTGCCGCATACCCAGCGTTACAATCTTCAAAGGAAAAAAACTTAAAAATCAAATATATATACGTATATATATCTTTTCATTTTTAATTTTGCAAGGCATGAAAAACTAATTTGTAAAAGTTGTTAGCCATTTTATTTTACTTGTACTAATAATAAACTTTACTTTGATAAAATTAAAAATGACACGAATGATAACAAATGATCATCCTCATAACAATAATAACCCCAACCCCAACCCCATTACCACATCCCTGTATCCCCCCCCAATAAAAAAGAGTGAGACCGAATAGCTAAGCAGAGTCAAGAAGGAAGGAAGGACCGAGGAGTGAGCACTGACCAGACCTCTGCTGTATAAGTGCGAGGAGAACTGAGACCTTGGGGAGACTTATTGCCACTCAAATTCCAGTGAAGACCAATAGTTGCTGCCAACGAGAAATCAATGGCAAGCGGCTGTTGCGATAATGCAAATTTATTTGCCAATGTTATCGCAAGAGGTGGAGAGTAATGGAAATCTGGGGAGACTTATTGTCACTCAGCTACCAGGGAACACCACAGACTGTTTTCAATGAGATCTTTGATGACCTGTGTGAAAGCTCCTTGTGAGCCAATAATAATAATAATAATTATTATTATTATTATGCTAACAATAAAATAACATTAATTATAATAAAAATAAACATGATGATGATAATAATAATAATAATGATAATAATAATTATGCTAAAGATAAAAATAATATTAATTATAATAAAAATAAACATAATAATAATAATAATAATAATAATAATAATAATAATGCTAAAAATAAAAATAACATTAATTATAATAAAAAATAAACATGATGATGATAATAATGATGATGATGATGATGATAATGCTAAAAATAAAAATAACATTAATTATAATAAAAAAAAAACATAATAATAATAATAATAATAATGATGATGATGATGATGATGATAATAATGCTAAAAATAAAAATAACATTAATTATAATAAAAAATAAACATAATAATAATAATAATAATAATGATAATAATGTTAAAAATAAAAATAACATTAATTATAAAAAAAATAAACATGATACTAGTAACCGTGACTATCATATTAATGACAATGTCATCATTATTAAAAATGAAAATAAAATAAAAAATAGAAATAAAAATGAAATAGAGATGAAGGTAAATTAAATTGATAATCAGGATGAAGAAATAGAAATGATGGATAAATAAAAAAAAACAGAATAATCAAGTAGTAGAGTTTATAAAAAATGAAAAATATTTGGGAAGTAAAAAAAAAAAAGTATATCAAATGCAAGATAGAAAATCAATTAAAATGTAAATATAATTAGAATAAAAAAATAAAAGATAAAATAAATAAATAAATAAATAGAATAATAAATAATAACTAGGGCTAGGACAACAGCATATTCTTTTCATTGTTTTGACTCTCGAGTGTGTATCCGTTGATATCTTATATGTTCATATGTAGAGTGATGTGGTTCTCGTTTGATTACTTGTGCCTAACTGTGTCGGATATATACTCGAGAGTCAAAACAATGATAAGAATATGCTGTTGTCATGGTCCTAGTGATAAATATGGAAGCAAAATAGGGGTGATAAACTGTAAAATAAGTAACAGTAAAACTGGATGCGCCTATTGATATATAGATATAGGAGTTAAATATAAAATAAAAATTATAGATAATAAAAATAGATGTGTGTTTTCATAAGAATGAAAAATTAAAATTTATAAAAACTGATAGCAAATTAATGTGATATTAAAAAATGTTTATGGTAACAAGTAGATAATAGAAAATTATAGAAAGATTGATAGTTGAAGAATTAATTGGATATTAAGAAAAATAAAGCTAAGGGAAGCGGGGTAGCTACTAGGGACAAGGAAAGTTTATAACTAAGAATAAAAAATAGGAAAAAGCACATAGTATGGTTAGAGTCAGAAATGAAGATTGGGTAGAAGTTTATGGTGTAGGGATTAATTTGACATTATATGGTGCCTCCGTTCAGTCTCGAAAAACAAAGGATACCCTCTCTAGGGGGTGCTGTGCATGTAATTGTAAGACACGGGTTGCGCAATTTCCAACCGCACCTCTCCTGAATCAACGCTGTTTGAGTCCAATGGCAAGAAGTCCAGGACGACTGGAAACAATGCTGAGATAAGCGGAGAGCACATACAGAACCTGAAAGTCCCAAAATGGTCACCCATTTAGTACTGACCAGGTTCAACATTGCTTAACTTTGGTGGTCCGGCAGGAACCTGTGTGTCAATTGTAATTATGCCGTACATAAGATTATAGGTAGAAGGTTATAAATATCTTATAAAAGAACATGCCAGGTATGCATCAAAGTCAACCCTGCTTATTTCACGTAAAAAAGGGGTAATTGTGATCAAACACCCAAAAAACACAATTTGGCCCTCTAAATAGTTCGCCTACTTTTAGGGGAGCTGGTTTTTACTCCACATTAAAAATGGCCTTGTGCCTAATTTGCTTTTGTGGGTAAGCAAATAAATACAATAATTTAAGGTAAGAATAGTTCAAACAAATTTTATAAGAAGGTATCTAAATGGTTAAAAAGGTGGAATCTGTACTGTCCACAGTTAATTGAGGTTTCATTTTTTATTTAGGAGCTTGTCTCTATCCTTGAATCTGTTAATAAACAGTTTTTTGCTCAAACATAGGTAACACGGTGAGTTGAGAGATTTGCAGCTGCTTGTTTTCCTTAAGTTGTCCCATTTCACAACTGGTGTCAGATTTTGCTTTTTTAAATCTCTACAGTGTGTGGCGAGTGATGTTCTATTTTTATATTTGGGACTATTGTAAGAATATTTATGAGCAAAAAATCTCTTTGAATGAGTTACCAGCCATGCCAATACAGTATTTCATTAACAGTTGGGTTTTCCTTAATAGGTTTAGTAGGGTTTTTTTCACCCTTCTCTCCTTTTCTTTCCCCCTTTTTCTTTTTTTCTGCCTTCACTTTCAATGTCTGGAGTTTATATGTCACATAACCCTAACCCTCCCTCTAAATTTGAACATGTTTTGTTTTTTTAACAAATGGAGTTTCCTTATTTTGTATTTAATAATCGGATTTCTTCTGTGGAAGACAAACTTTTTCAAGTCACCTGACGAGGACTCGTGGTTTTAACCAGCCGTCTGTCTGAAACATTAACATGCCTAGTGTCGCAACCAAGTAAATTTGTTGTATATCTATCTATCTATTTATCTATCTATCTATCTATTTATCTATCTATCTATCTATCTATCTCTTTCTATATCTATATATATATATATATATATAATTTATTATTTAAATATTTATTTAAATATTTTTACATGCATAAAATTAAGTTATCTATAGACATGACATGTTTCCAAGTTTCATTTCTCGTCAGTATAGCTAAACGTAAATATATACTAATAAATAAATAGAATAAATAAATATTTAAATAATAAATTAATTACAAATAATACATCCCAAAAATATGGGGCGACTAGAATACAAAGGGCAGATAACCTCTCTCTTTAAAGCACTCAGGGTTGGTTGGTTGGTTGGTTGTTTTTGTTTTACGGCATATCAACCTTTTTCAGGTTATTTAATGCCGAATCTAGTTATTTTGAGGAACGATTTTTAATGGAGTATATATATATATATTTTTTTTTAAGTTAGATTCTATTTAACCCATAGTTGGGACCCTAACAGGTACTACCACTCCGGGTCAGAGTGGACCTGGGAGCAATGGCAATTAAAAGGTGGCTCCACACTCCCTAAGGCCCGCAAGGTGGGGCCTCACCATCGGATATAGTTTTAGTTCATATCCAGGACCAGCACTCAAGGAGTGAAAAAAAATATCACAGAATCGCTTATAAAAAATAAGTCAACAATCTTAAAGATAGATAGATAGATAGATAGATAGATAGATAGATAGAAAATCTTTGCATATTCATAAGCTATCTATTTCTTTTTATCAGCAGATTGAATTATTTTTTTGGTTTATTATTTAAATTTTTAATTAAATTAATTATCAATTAATCATTAAAATTGTTTTTGCTGTTAAACGTTGGTGGAAGTATGCACTCTACTAAGTGCCACATTCGTTTACAACTGCTTATCTCCTACACCGTGATCATTAAGAGTAATTAAAATATTAAAATCAATACCTATTAAATACCGTTTTCTTTTTTATCTTCATTCATTTCTGAAAACTAGTACCAGATATGAGTTCTGTCGTGCGTGAGATTGATAAACGATTTTATCTTGCGGGTGAAATTTCAGAATCTATACAGATTTATAGGCGCTATCATTTTTCTAAAATTTAGAGAGAAAAAAAAAAAAGAAAAATGTAAAATTACCCCAGGGGAAGAGTTATCTCCCTTTCCTGTCGAGATTGCATCGTCTGATTTGAATGAAATGAGCATTATCTGATCAAATGGTTTTAATTTTATTAAATTTACACGTGGCTCGTTAATAATTTCGCCAAAACTTTGCATTAAAAAAATTTATTAAATTCCAACAAATGAAAACAAAACGATTATAAGAATTTTAATTAACATTAATTATTTATAGCTGAAGTACCTAGTTACGTAGGAGGATGGATTGGAAATATTAGAACAATATCTACCTTAACAATCTCACTTTTGGCCAAGATCAAAGTGTAGCATCTGTTCTTCAGATGCGGCACTTCGATTTCTCGTTCTCTTTCAGTGGAGGAGAAATCCTTCACGACTGAGACAATTTTTATTTTTGTACCTTTTCTCCACGTTAAAAAACAACCCTGGTGTCTAAGTCTGTCCCGTGGGGAGGCATTGTAAATAGGTACCCTGACAATCTCAATGTTTCTGATTCTCACAGACTGACACTCGTTTCGAGCCAATTGCTATTGAAAAAGCAGCCAACATAAACGATCTGTACGAGCCTTTTACAAGTCTCACACAAAACACACATTCATATTTCAAGCTGTCATATACATACGCGCACACAAACATACGCGCCCACGTCCACACATGTACACATATTCACGTTCGCGTACATACACTCACATTCACGTATATATACACACATGCTTACGTATACACATGTACTCACACACGCGAACACGAACACACACATGGACGACGTCACTTCCGCTTTCTAAGGAAATACACATGCGCAAAGGACACTCCAGAAGCGAGTATAAAACATGGAGACAAGCTGTTTCTAATCCTCTCTTTAGGACCAACTCTCAACGAGAGAGGTTGGGCGAACAAGCCACCGCCGTTTCGGCGCGCACACGCGCACCTCACACCCACTTCTTACTATGTATGGGGCACGAGCTAATGACTGTATGTATACATTCTCCCTCTTTCTCTCTCCATCTACTACTGACCACTAAGAACACCTTCGCGTAGCTGACTACTAACTGATGACAACTCTAATATCCTCTTCCTTGCCTACACGCTGGATTCTCATTTCCACTACAACACTCACTTCAATTCCCACGCACGAACAAACAATAATGACCCAAACTTGAGATGAAAACACATTTCCTTTTCTTGCTACAACACCAGTCCTGCAACGGACATTGGTTACATACGCGCGGACATGTTATAACTAAAATGTTCATTTCTTTCAACAGCAAATAAACGACATTTATCTTATCCATTACTTGAGTCTTTGTTTCCTTCAATTCCCATTCGTTTCATTATTCTTTTGTAACGGGATTGGGGTATTTATATATCCTAGTCCCCTACAGATCCACTGAAAACATGTTATTTTACTCATAGTTTTCGCGTCATTACCTCTTTGCATCCCTTGTACTTGTCTTACAAACACTTCCACTGACATAATCACGTTGGCACACTGGTTCTCGTTCTATCACCGAAGCTAAGCAACGTTAAGCAATGGCTAGTAAGAGACGGGCGACCATTTGGGAATACCTATATGTAGGAGAACATTGACACCTCCCTCCAAAAGCTACAAAACTCTAACATTGTCATCTTCCCTAGACGGGAATATACATGCGACAAGGGACGGCTTGTGAATGTCATACTCTCATGAAACTTCCTCCTTTGGAGGAAACCAGTTCAACCCATCTAGGGTGAGTGCTGATTTTGTGCTCTAACAAACTTACTGCACTTGTCGAACTTACTGCATCATCGACATAAATACCCTATCCCTAATCCCTGACAAACTTGATTAGTAGCAAATTCCCACCCCCTTCACTCTAGAGGTTCCCAGATGTCAGAAAACTCTCTACTGTAATAACTTCTTTCCTTGGACAATTTGTCTTTGGAATTCCTACCATGCTCTGTTTCTCTGACTGTAACAACTTGCAGAAATTTAAATGTAATGTGAACAAACATATTCCTGCACAACTTCCTACTTAGAATCCTTCTATAAATCTGGTCCCTAATCACAGTAGCCCTTTATACAGGGTATCTCAAAATGGTCTGATACATTTGTTGGTTACAATAAATAAATAAATAACAATTAAATAAGGAAAATATTTTTTATTTTTTAAAAGTACATAGAATGCTATTTTATTTCAGATTGTCTTAAATCGGCCAAATGTTTCCCATCATTGGTAACACACAATTGTAGACATTCACAAAAGTTTTGAATAACTCAGTGGATCATTTCGGGTGGAATAGCAGTAATTTAAGAACGAGTAGCTTGTTTTAATTCTTTAAGAGATCTAGGACGGTGGTGGAATACTTTTGACTTCAAATATCCCCACAAGAAAAGATTGCAGGGATTTAGATCAGGTGATCTTGCGCCCAACCAATATGACCACAAAAATCCAATTCAAATTCATAAGGGTATTCTAAATTTTAGAAAATACATAAATACAGATGTAAATGAATTTTAACCTAATTAAAATAAAATGGCATTCTACGTACATTTAAAAAAGAATTTTTTAAATATTTTCTTTATTTAATTGTTATTTAATTTTTTTTTTTTTTTTTTTACTTAGAAACGTGCAGATCATTTTGGGACACCCTATATATCAGTGGGAACGTACCTTGTTGGGGGGTGGCAAATAAGCAAACTAGAAAAATTTGGAAATTAATTTACTTTAGTCTAACACAGATATAAGAGACCGAAATATAATAAAAACGGATGTAAGAGAGATTTTCTCTGGTTCCAATTTAGAGCCCGTGTTAATGTACAGAGAAACACGGATATAAGAACCCCAGATGTACGAGACCTTCGTCTGTTATATCCGGGTTACACTGTAGTTGCTTGTCTTACATCAGTCACCTACAGGTCAGGGTTAGGCTTGGGATACAGAGTAAATATTTCAGAAAGATTTCGTCTGCTTGCGTTATCCATTAACCGATGATGAAACAGTATGTTTGACCGATTGCCCATGCAGGACACGAAGCCTTTGCATAGTCCGTGGTTCTCCACTAACCGAAGCAGTTACGACTTCTCGTTGCCAAATACATAGGATCATATGCAAAGAAGTTAATGGTTTGAATTAGCCAAAAGAAAAACATTGTCTCATGCGCCCCTGTCATATCAAAGATCCGAATACATAATTATAGAAGGAAGAAAGAGTGGATTAATATGATTTCATTCTTATGAATAGAAATTCCACTTTTCTAGCTCTTTTTCCGCTAGCTTGTGTGTAATATATGTTGTATGTGTGCATATGTGTGTAATATATGTTGTATGTGTGCATATGTGTGTAATATATGCTGTATGTATGCATATGTGTGTAATATATGCTGTATGTATGCATATGTGTGTAATATATGTTGTATGTATGCATATGTGTGTAATATATGCTGTATGTATGCATATGTGTGTCTGCGTGTACCGAACTGGACAGAGAGGAGGCATGATATGTTTCTGGTGTTGCTCACCCTGATGTCTGGGACACTCCCAACACTCTAAATACTAAAAGCAAATGAAGAATATATATATATGTGTGTGTGTGTGTGTGTGTGTGTGTGTGTGTGTGTGTGTGTGTGTGTGTGTGTGTGTGTGTGTGTGTTAGTGTAAAAATAATGTCGTTTTTATATAGTTGAACGTCAAAAAAAACGATATTATTTTTGCACCAACCTAATATATATATATATATATATATATATATATATATATATATATATATATATATATAGAGAGAGAGAGAGAGAGAGAGAGATGTTTTTATTTGTTTTTGTTAGCGATACTTTTTTTGAATGAATTCAATTATTTATACGAAAGTGCAGCTTTACCTAAATGCGAGTTGGGAATAATTTTCCCTTTGACCAATTTGGTACCCCCTAAATGCAGAGCGCTATATATATATATATTATTTTAAAAAATATAATTTAAAATATAATTTTTAAAAATATCTATAATTATATATATATATATCTATATATCTATAAAAGTGAACGTGTCTGTCTGTCTGTCTGTCTGTCTGTCTGTGTGTCTGTCTGTCTGTGTACATTTCCCTACGCAATAACTCTGTCAATTTTTAGTCTGTAGACTCGAAATTTGAAATACCGGGTACTGAGATTTGGAAAAATCGATGTGACGGGTGTCAGCCAGAAATTTGGCTGTTAAGAGGTCAAATTTGAACGATTTGACCTTTAAGAACTCTACCAAACTCCTCCGACAATTTTGGGTCTAGACACTTGAAATTTTAGATATAGGTTCCTTGAACCTGGATCTAACTTAATAAAGTGATTTGAGCCCGAAACTATAAATTTTAAGGGGTCATAATAGGGGTCAAAGTTTTAAAAAATTAACCATTTTTTTTGTTTTTTTGCTTTTTTTGCACAGCATACACCTCCAAACACCCGAGCAACGCCGGGCACCCCTGCTAGTATATATATATAAATTAAATAACATACTGAATTTCCAAAAGTATACAGCAATTTTAAATGCCTGTACAAAAAGAAAGTCTGGAAATTTATTGAAAGCACCTCATACCAACTGGTAGACCAGCTTGAGGGAGATGGAAGATACACTGAAAGCCTCATGTTTAAGGATATTCCAACTTCAACCATGAATACATGTTCAGAAAAGCAACTTACAAGACTATTATTCAAATACAGTAGCCAAGACCACTCAACTACTCCAAACAAATATATTCCTTTTGAGAAACATGTTATCCTGAATAGGCGTCACACTCACCAGTCCTTAACTCCATTCTGAATTTTAGCTAGGTGATTATCTCAAAGGTTATGTCTATCTATGTTTCTGAATTTTTGAGATGAAGATTGATAATTTATATTATTTGGACTACGATTCTCATCTTAAGTGTTATTCGCACAACGTTTCAGACAATGAAACCTCCGACCTTCTTCAGGTGTATCTTGTCAAACCCGAGAAACTGGATTGTACTATACAAAACAAGCTCAAAAATTTTGGATTTACTTTATTTTACTTTAAATATTTTCCTTTTTTTTTTTTTTTTTTACTGGTATCATAGGGTCAGAGTTTAGACGTTCTATCAATAAGATACACTTGAAGAAGGTCGGAGATTACATCAGCCAAAACGTTGAGAGAATAGTAGTCCAAAGAATTCAAGTAAGAATAGTAGTCCAAAGAATTCAAGTAATACAAATTCTCAAACTATTTCTAAACTAACAGTTGCATCAGAGTTTTTAAACGTTTTTTTCACATTGCATTCAGATGTTGTCACAACCGAAGGTGGTTGTGGGGATGAGCTCCCTCTCCCTAAAAAAATGCCCTCATGATGTGCATCTCAAATAGCCTCTGACAACTAACTAGCCTTCTCATGTTAAAATACTTGTACAACAGGCAGAGGGATGCAACATTTCATCAATCGGACAGTGGTTGAAGTGTTGATATAGTGCACGACCTATTAGATTGGCAACTCTCTTTTGAAATATGTATAAGAGGGAGACACTGGTAGCGGATGCACTGGCCCAAATGTGGACACCATACTCCATATACGGGCTTTTTAGAGGTACAGGATACTCTCAGGCGTAAGTAACTTTCTAGCATGATATAGAGAGCCCACCTTTCTTTGCAGCAGCCTTAGCAATGCTCTCAATGTATCTGTTCCAACTCATGTTCCCCATGAATGTTAAGCCGAGGGGTTTGGATGAAGTACTTTCAGGTAATGTATCATTAACCATGGATACTAATGGTTGAGCAGGTTTCTTGTAGTTATTCAAGGAAAGGGGCTTAGTTTTGGCAGCATTGAATGTGATCATCCATTGTCTAATTGCCTGGGCAGTCTGTTAACATTCCTTAGGAGTGCCTCAGGTAGTAAGCAATCAACTTACTTCACCTGAAAGGCAAAAGTTAACGACCTGAGAGGGTGGACCTCCTAGAACTACACAGGTCATCAGCTTGAGATTGTCGGACTGACTTCCTCATCTTGGTTGTTATAGTCACAACGTTTCGGCCGTTTTGCCCTCCGGCCTTCATCAGGTGTTTTGTATCGAACTGGGGAACCGTTTGTTAGGAGTCTCGAACCCAACCCTTTATTATTATTACGGGGGTACCGTGTTCGGACTCCAGTTAGGTTCTGGGACATAGTTGCTGATTCTCTGTTTTGAATGTTACTTCTCACTGCCTTCGTTCAGGATTGAACTCAGCACCTTTGGGTAACTGTAAACTTTGATACAACGTCTAGGACCACTCGGCCATATGTCACTAGGACAATCTCAATCAATGAAAACACCTCATCTAAAAAATACAGACAATTACTAGGTCATCAGCTGTTCCTCAGTCAACAGGGAAAAGGCCATTTCAAAAATGTCTAATGACTGTTGGCTTGGGAGCCATTGAGTTATTTTGAAATGCCTGAACAGCGTCGTCAGCATTCTCCTGTGTGCGCGCCTCAGGCAATTAGCAATAAACTAGCTCCATCTCAAAAAGAGATGGTAAGTCCTGGGAAGTTGAACTTCCTAGAACTGCATAGAATGATACCTCAGCCTGACAGGAAAAAAGGGTCACCTTTCTCAAATTGCCTAAAATCTGTCGGACTGATTGTCGTGGACGTATCATATTAGTTTTGATAAAAAGTTTGTTGTATTTTATTATTTCAAAAATATCTTCTCGAAAACTTCCCAGTGGAAAGAAGATCTACAATTCGTATCAACAAAAGATTAGATAAAGATTTTTTTTTCTCTCTTTTTCAGTGATATAAGCGCTGTTTAAATTTAAAGTAAAATCCATGCAGGGTTTTCTTCAGTGGTGTTCATCTTTTCTGTCCTTGGTCAGTGGAGGAGAAATCTTTCATGACTGAAACAATTTTTATTTTTGTCCCTATCCAGAGCGACCCTTTTTGGGGAGCTAGATTTTCCCCCACATTCAAAACCGACATTGTGTCTGACTCTGCCCTCGTGGGAAGGCAAGTAAATAGGAACACCATGCAACAAGGAAAGAAAATATAAAAAAACATAAACTGATTCGAATCCTAATAAAGGTATCATAATCGCCGAAAACATTTATTTGTTTTAAGCAAATAAATGTTTTTTTGTTTGTTTGTTTGTTTTGTTTTTAAAAGTCTCTGTATCATTGTAATTGGCTTTTCTTTTTTTTTTTAATTTTTTTTTTTACGTTCACCCCTAATAAGGCATATCACCAGTTGAATGTAAGGGGCTACTATTTGGGGTGCCTAGAAAAGATTAACAAGATGTTGATTTACATTACATTTACACTTCTGTATATCAGTACAACCAGGGAAACAGGTAGCAAGAAGGGAATTCCAAAGTCTAGCTGTTTAAGGCGAGAAACTATTAGAGTAGAAAGCGTTCTGGCATTTAGGGACCTCAACAGTGAAGGGGTGAGATGTTATTGCTGAGCGGGTTTGTCAAGGATATGTACGTCGAGGGGGGGCACAAGTGCAACGAGTTCATCAGAGCACATTGCATTAAAATAATTTGACCATTTGAGAATTCCAGATGCTGTATGTAATCGTTGTAATCGGATTTCTTCACTTAACGAATTTCAATTTAAAAGATGAGATATTTTCACTTTTGTCTTTTTTTTTTTTTACATAGGCATCACCACTTATCAAGGCTCAAAGGCCACTCGAGGATAAGGGTTAAAGCGTGTAGAGTAGTCAATTGGACAATATAGTAATCGTTAGTAATGGAAATTCGGTAAATTTGTTAACTTATATGGAACGGCTCATTAAAAACTTGTTTACATTAGACTTGAAGACAACCATATCGTAGTCAGCTGGAAAGCAGAAAAACGGAAGACAGTTCCATAGTTGTGCAGTTCTAAGAAAGAAGCGTTGCTCATGGAATCTACGTTTAGGTTTAGGCACAGATAAAGAGTGGGTGAAACTAGTGATAGTGTTTTCTGCTAGACGAGTGTTTCTTGTGAAAGTTTGGTGAGGGGGGGGGACCATAGATTGGAGCTCAGCCGAGCACTTGCCATGAAAATAACAATTTGTTCACAGCTTGACTTGAAAATGCAAACTTTCTCATCCTTCATATAGATAGAAGTGTTGTAGGAGGGGGCGTAGTCAAATGGGGGTGGGGGAGTAACAAGAGTTGTTTTCAGATAAACACCTTTTCATTCCCATCTAGTCTACCTTATCGTCTGGTCAGTATTAGTTGCTGTTTTCTTATTATGTTAATTTTTTTCATTCTGGCAAATATAGTAAACTTCTCAAAGTTTCCTACAAAACCGGCATTGTGCGTCTGGGTCCCATAATTACCTTACATTAAGAAGGAGTATAATTAAAAGTTAACGATGCTCGCGTATTTCGGATTGTACTACACAAAACAGGTTCGGAAAATTTTGATTTACTTCAATTTTTCATTTTTTTATTTTTTTTCATTTGATTCAGTTGTTTTGTTTTACCACTATCAATCCTGCCGAACCGAGTAATTTTAGTAGAAATGTTTTTATGCTTCAAGTTCTTTATATCTTCAAATATTTATTCATGGTGTTTGGTTTGGTTTGGTTTGGTTTGGTTTGGTTGTTTAGTAGAGAAAAATTGCTGTTTCCGTTTTTAGCTTTGCGGAACATGATTGAGTTTTGCAATGGAAAAAGCAAACATTGACATCTGGCGTCTATTGGTGAAAATGACACTGAAGATGAGAACAATAGTTCGAAGAATCAAAATAATGTGAATAACAGTTTATGCAAAATATGGTATAACACTGGGTATATAGTTAAGACTTCTACTTGAATAAAACACTATATACCAATCGATTCTAAGTGACAGCCTTCTGTAAGTTGTAGATTCAATTATTCGGACTACTGTTCTCATCTTGTGTATTAGTTTCACAACATTTTGGCCAATGTAACTTCCAACTTTCTTTATGTATATCTTGTTGGACTTGGAAATTTTTCTATCAAACTCAGGAATCTTTCTGTTGAACTCAAGACTCTGCACAGTATTTTGAACAGAACCGTTTTTTACTCCACACGTGTAGCATGCTTTCATTTCGTCAGCCATGATCAGGTAATGTTGCCTCTGTTCAGTCTCAAAAGACAATGGATACCTTCTTTAAGGGTAGCTGCATATGTAATTGTGGGGCAAGGGTTGCGCAAACCCCAACCTCACCTTTTCTGAATTTGCACTGCTTGCATCTAGTGGCAAGGAGAAGTCCAGGACGACTGGAAACAATGCAGAGATAAGCAGAGAGTACATACAGCACTTGGAATTCCCAAATAGTCACCCATTTTAGTACTAACCAGGCTCAATGTTGCTTAACTTCTGTGATTTAATGGGAACTAGTGTGTCAATGCGACTATGCCGTATGACCAGGTAGAAGTTGCAAGTAATTCACAATTGTATTCTGAGTATCATCCGCACTGAGGATTGAACATTCAATACCCAGAAGATGTCATTTACAACTTAATTTTACCAACTACTTTATCCGTTATGCCATGAGTCAAATAAACACTCAAGGTGAGAACAGTAATTCAAATAATCCAAATAATACTAATTATGAATCCTCATCTCAAAACTTCAGAAACATAATAGCATCAATTTGTGGTGCATTTTGGGTCAGGAAACCAGTATCTTCAGACAGACTGATCTAGTAGCAGCAGGTTTTTAATTTTTTTTTTTTTTTTGTTTTACAAATCATATAAGTATGAACTGGTGTTGCAGGGTTATGATTAGATTACATTATCATTCGAAACAATTTTTTTTATTTATTCACAAATAAATTTGCACTATTTGAATGCAAATGTTTAATAGTGTACGTTTCTGAATTTTTGAGATGAGGATTGGTTATTCATATTATTTGGATTCATCGGACTACTCTTCTCATCTTGGGTGTGATTTTCACAACGTTTCAGTCGATGTAACCACCGACCTTTTTCAGGTGAATCTTTTCGAACTCGGAAATGTTTTTGTCGAACTAGGGAACTTGAATGGAATTTCGAACGGAACCCTTTATTTACTTCAAGGCTAACGGAACAAGAGCATGCTGCCCCGTGAAGTAAATAAAGAGTCACAGGAAACGGATGCTTTTAGAACGCTCCTCGCTTTTAAATATTCCATGATGGCATAGCTTAGTAAACGTTTTTATGTACATTATAAAATTTTTGTTGAAATATTCGTAGAATTTTGTTTTCCTTAAAAACATCCGTTTCCCGTGACTCACCCTGTATGTTGCATAGGAACTGATATCGCTAAAACCACAAAGCATAATACAATGGAAGAAAAATGTCAAAATAAATATAAATATAAATCAAAACAAAGACAACGAAAGACAGAGAGAAAAGAGAGAAGCCAGACAGAACAACCACACACCACCACTCCATACTGACCTGAACTCTCTCTGTAAAATAAATAAAACTTTGTTGATTTAACAATTTGTTGTTTGATTATAAAAACACTGGTCATCAGAGTGTATATACAATGGCGTGCAGTGTGTCTATAAAAATTATTGAGGATAATATAGCATATATATATTAATAGAAAATTAAAAAGTAAGGAAAAACAAAATCTCGTAGCAATGAAAGGGTTGATTTCAGTGACAGAAAGTTGGACAATATTCAAGTGAATAAAAGGAAGAGTTGAATATGCTGTCGAAAGTCGGCCAGCAGTCATCTTTGTATGAAGATCGTCAATGCTGGAGTATCCAATGGATGATGATAGGAAAGAGGGAGACAAAGGATGTCTTTCTTCATTGCTTCTAAAGGTTCTTTCTGCTGACCGACCATGATTCGCAAAGGAGCTAAAAAAGTTCTTTAGGGGACAGATAGAATCAATATGCTCAGCAAGCTGATCGGTCATTATGTGACCAAATCGCTTAACAGGGATATAGATTGAAAGATAAAAATAAGTCTTTATTTAATTTATAACTACTACAATATAATCCACCACCCCGCCGTTAAAGCCACTAAATTACCTTGTGAGTTTATTGACAAAAAAACAATTCTGTGTAAGCATTACAAATGCTATATGGCGTTCTTTTAAGAGTTTGGACCCAAAAAAGGTACGTGATTCTCTGGTCTGAGATGAGCAGACATATTGTTACCGTTTGATTGTAAGAAACAATGTCTGTAAAAGTCTATGTGTCACGTTTATTAAGTATGTGTATTTACGAAGAAGCATCCACACAACCCATGACCATTTTATATACATGCAAGACAAAATGGATGCTTCTACACTCTGTAAAAACACTGTTATTTATACAACTAGACGAGACCTGTAGAAATGTACAAGACACACGTATATATATATATATATATATATATATATATATATATATATATATATATATGCATATATATGCATGTATATATATGTGTGTATGTAATATATCCATATATATATATGTATATGTATGCATATGTATATATATGCATGTATATATATGTATGTATGTATATATATGTATATGTATATATGCATATATATGTATATATATATGTATATATATATGTATATATATATGTATGTATATATATGTATATATGTATGTATATATATGTATATATGTATGTATATATATGTATGTATATATATGTATATATGTATGTATATGTATGTATATATATGTATGTATATATATGTATATATATGTATGTATATATATATGAATATATATGTATGTATATATATGTATATATATATGTATGTATATATGTATGTATATATGTATATGTATGCATATGTATTTATATATGTATATATGTATGAATATATATGTATGCATATATATATGTATGTATATATATATGTATGTATATATATATTTATGTATATATGTATATATATATGTATATATATGCATACATATATGTATATATATGTATATATATGCATACATATATGTATATATATGTATATATATATATGTATATATATGTAAATATATATGTCTATGTATGTATATATATATGTATGCATATATATGTATGTATATATATGTATGTATATATATATATATGTATGTATATATATGTATATATATGTATATATATGTATATATGTATATATATGTATGTATATATATGTATATATATGTATATATGTATATATATGTATGTATATATATATTTATGTATATATATGTATGTATATATGTATGTATATATGTATGTATATATATGTATGTATATATATATGTATATATATATATGTATGTATATATGTATGTATATATATATGTATGTATATATATATATGTATGTATATATATATGTATGTATATATATATGTATGTATATATATATATATATGTATGTATGTATGTATATATATGTATGTATATATGTATGTGTATATATGTATGTGTATGTATGTATGGATGTATATATGTATATATATGTATGCATATACATGTATGTATATACATATATATGTATGTATATGTATATACATATATATGTATGTATATGTATATGTATATAATGTATGTATATATATGTATGTATATGTATATAATGTATGTATATATATGTATATATATGTATGTATGTGTGCATATATATGTATGTGTGTATATATATGTATGTATATACATATATGTATGTATATACATACATACATACATACATACATATGTATATATATGTATATATGCATATACATATGTATGTATATATATATATATGTGTTTTTATGTATATATATATGCATATATATATGTGTATATATATGTGTATATATATGTATATATATAGGTGTATATATATATATGTATATATATGTGTAAATATATGTATATATGTATATATATGTATGTATCTATATGTGTGTATGTATATATATATATGTATGTATATATATATATATGTACGTATATATATGTATATATATATCTGTATATATATATATATTTTAATGTATATATATATATATATATATATATATATATATATATATATATATACTCGCATTTCAGCCCGGCGTTTCCCGGGTGTTTGAAGGTATGTGTTGAGCAAAGAAAAAAAAGTTGTAGTAGGAAGGCATACCCCGAGGGAGAGAAAGAACGGGGAAAAACCGGACGTCTTAGCTGCTACGACCACCGCCAAACTGGAAGTGACGTAGGTTTTAATCAAGGCTAGGCAATCGAAAGGAGTGGCTTACTTTCAAAAAATTTTGGCGGAAAAAACGCCCCCTCCCCCGTAGAACGGTGTCCAGTTGAAGGTGAAGATATTAATGTTTTTATCCAATTTTTCGATATTTGCAGTCTGAAACGTAGACTTTCAAAACGATACTGATCTTGTAAAAATCGTTCGCCTCTGTCGAAAGTTGTAGGCAGACATGCAAACATACATACATACATACATTTATATATTGGTAACTAAAAAGTTTCGACCCAAACAGATTAAAAAGCTTGCCCTATCTCTGAATACACTTTATGT
>NC_136506.1:72020301-72027801 GCF_053919585.1 Euprymna scolopes
ATTTCTCTTTTAAAGGTGGGTTGTTTATTTTCTTTATGGATTATACTTCCAAAATAAACTATGAAAGTTGTATCAAAAGTAATAGAAATATTTTCAAAAAAAATAGTAATGAAATTAATTGAATGTTACGAGTTCAGTATTTTTCAATTTTTAAACTTTAAAAATCTATCAAAACTTTTCTATTGATTCTATTTTTACGATATTTTCAGGGTCAATGTGAAATGTTATGCTCTTTCCAATAAATCGAATATAATATTTTAGACAAGCGTTTTTTATTAAATTCACGCCCCCCCCATTTTCAAATGTCTATTAAAAAGTAAATAATTAATTTATGTACCAAAGTTTTATATATCACAAATTGAAGATAAAAGATCAATAAAAACAAAAAAAGTAGTGTTTTTTAGAAATTTACCTGTAAAGTCCGAAGTTTAAAACCTTTTTAAAAAAAAAACCCACGTTGTTTGTTTTTGTATTTTTTTTTAATGAAACCTTGGTCCTTGCTCCTTTAATTGAAAAAAAATTAGGGCTTGAATGACATTTTTCGAGGAGTTATAAGCTTCGAAAGATGGCGGGTGGAATTATTCAATAGTTTTCACAAAATTTCTGACACTGCTAAAGACTCACTGTCTATCACAATAAAAACATCATTTCCGAAACGATCGTACAATTTATTGATTTTGTTTGTTCTTCCTTATGAAACAGATTTTTAATTTTAATTATAAATTATCAATCATCTTACTCAATATGCATAAATATATATATTTATACATATATATAATTATTCCCGCTGCCAAACAACGTCTACACAAGAGCCATAAAATTCCTACTTGTGAGACAATGGCTTGGGTTATAGCTTGGTTGGATGACCACATATTTCGAAAAGAAGAAGGACCATTCCATAGTCGGATTTTGCCGCGTTTTGCTTGATCTGTGTTAGTTAATAGAATTTCTTGTGTGCGGGGCGTTTGCTCAGGTGGCAGCGCTCACTTCGCATGCAAAAGGCCTGGGTTCTGAATCTCGAGTTCAGATATGTCTAACTGATAAGCCCAAATGAGGTTAAAACTCGAATCTTGGACTTCCAGTTTGTTGGCTGTCATGGCTCTTGTGAGCTGGGACGTTGTTTGGCTGTAGAAATAATTATATAATCTTTCACATTCTGAATATTGTATATATGTATATGTTAGTGTTGGGACGATTAATCGGAATCGGGAATCGGAAAAATCAGAAGATTTTGGGGTATCGGAATCAGAAAAATTGATGCCTATTTTACAATGCGAAAACGATTCTTTTAATTATCTTTTTTATATGATTTTGTTCAAACCAAAATCTTCCACTGCTGGTAATAATGAAATAATTAGAGATTTATAAAGAATCGGAATCGGTAATTGTATCGGAATTGGGAATTTAGCACAGAATCAGTAATTGTATTGGAATTGGGAATTTAGCATGGAATCGGTAATTTTATCGGAATCAGGAAAAATATTGGAATCGTCCCATCACTAGTACATATATATATATATATATATATATATATACATATATATATATATATATATATATATATATATATACACACACACACATACACACACACTAAATGCTACACAACAAAATTTCTCAACGGATTTTATATTGAAATATTCCTCATATAACAATATTTAACAAAAACCGAAAAAAAAATTTTATGTCTACACAGAATTTTTTTCTTGCAATAAACTAATCTCGTGATTTAGCGACTTTGTCCCACCTCCGACTTTCTTTAGATGCATTATTTCAAACTCAGGAACTTTTACAGACTTTTGAACGTTAGTCTTTATTTAATTCTTAGGAGTAGATTTTTCGTGTTTTCTCAACCATGACTGGTTAAAAGTGGTAATTGTTTTATTATTCTTATACATCAGGAATGAAAATATTCAACCCCTAAATGAACACCCTTATCCGCTGCATCATAAAGTTAAGTATGTTCACATGTGCATATATTGATACTAGTAGACAACCCGGCGTTGCCCAGACGTAAGATACGCTTAAATATGATATTTTAATTCATGCAGATTACGTATTTATTTTTACAAAGACAATTCTCTATCAATTATTATATTGAACCTAATAACTAGTCGTGAGACCAGAAAAAAATACATACGTATATGACTTGAGTGCCATTAGCTACAATCATAATAAAAACATAAAACTCTCCACCTCATTCCTTAGCCTCTGAGCCATGCCCATATATATATATATATATATATATATATATATATATATATATATATAATGTGTGTGCGTGTGTATATATATGTGTGTGTGTGCGTGTGTATATATCTGTGTGTATATGTATATATATACATAGGTGTATATATGTACAAAGATATATGTGTGTGTGTATATATATATACATACATATATAAGATGTGTGTATATGTATATACATATGTGTGTATATATATATGTGTGTGTGTGTGTGTATGCATATATATATGTATATGTGTGTGTTTATGCATACATATGTATATATATATATGTGTGTGTATATATATGTATATGTGTATGTGTTTATGTGTATGTGTGTATATGTACATATATGTTTGTGTATATGTATATATATGTATGTATATGTGTATGTGTGTATATGTACATATATGTTTGTGTATATGTATATATATGTATGCATATGTGTATATATGAATATGTGTAAATATATATGTATATGTATGTGTGTATATGTATAGATATATATATGCATGTGTATGCGTGTATATGTATCTATATATATGCATATGTATATATATTTGTGTATATGTATATATATGTCCATGTATGTGTATATATGTATATGTATGTATATATATGTATATGTATATATGTATATATATGTATATATATGCATATGTATGTGTGTATATGTATATGTATATATATATGTATATATATGCATACATTTACATATGTATATATATGCATATATTTACATATGTATATATACATGTATACATATGATTTTCTGAAGTGAGAGATTGTATATAATAAATTCCACAGCCAAACAACGTCGCAGCCCACAAGAGCCATGACAGTCAAAGAACCGGAAGTCCAAGACTCGAGTTTCGCCCTCATTTGGGCTCATCAGTTAGACACATCCGAACTCAGGATTCGAAACCGAGCCTCTTGCATGCAAGGCAAGCACTCTACCAACTTAGCAAACGCCCCGCACACAAGAATTTCAATTAACCAACACAGATCAAGCAAACCGTGCCGAAATCCGACTGTGAAATGAACCTACTTCGTCTCGACAAGGGACGCGGTCATCCAACCAGCTAATAACCCCAAGCCGATGTCTCACAAGTAGGAGTTTTAACTCGAAAGGACGATGCCATCCAGCAATGCTAACCAAGCGAGCAACTTATGATAGGATTTTCTGAATGTGAGAGATTGTATATAATAAATTCCACAGCCAAACAACGTCGCAGCCCACAAGAGCCATGACAGTCAACGAACCGGAAGTCCAAGACTCGAGTTTCGCCCTCATTTGGGCTCATCAGTTAGACACATCTGAACTTCCGGTTCGTTGACTGTCATGGCTCTTGTGGGCTGCGACGTTGTTTGGCTGTGGAATTTATTATGTATACATATGTATATGTACGTATATATATATATATATATATATATATATATATATATATATATATATATATATATATATATATAAATATAAATTACTTATCATCCCTTTTTTAAAAGATGGATTTTCCCGATCGTTAAAGACAAGATTCCAGCAAGCAACAAGGACGCTCGACGATCACTTGTCTCATATATCCAATAGTGTTTATCAAGAACTCTACGAGTTGCGTCCCCTGCGCTAGTAAATTCCATAATGAACGGCATACGCTGACTAGGCTTTACAAGGCAATGATTTGTCCTCACTTGGAATGTGAGTCCCTAGTATTCACTGGAGTTTGCAAAGTGTTCTCTGATTCTCTTGAGCACCTATAGCATCGTGCAATCTTTATATACTACATAATATCTGCCGCGACTCTGTTCCCTCTGGGGTATATGATCTGCTTGGATTAGATCTACTCTCTTCTTGCCGGAATGTAACAGTTGCTTTTGGTTGCTTACACTTTATTTCATGGTTCTTGCCCCACTGCAATGCTTAAATACCGCTCTGTGCTGTGACTGAACAGACCAAACCTGTGACGACGTACATAATCGCACAGCTGTTTGCTCAGATGTACAGGCGATCTCCTTCCACATTGTGTTCTGCAGTCCTGCACGTGCTGCCTCAGGATTGTGTATCTCTGTCACATTTTAAGAGTTCTGTATTGTCTAACTATCGTGATGTTCCTAAGTTTTATGCATCCCTAGTTAGCTTAGTAGCTTTTGTCAATTGCTAACGGTTTTATGACCATGGCTTGATAAAAAGAAAGATCTCTTAAGCTTAAGTCTTTTATTTTAAATATACACATACTTAACTTTGAGACCCAATGATGCTATAACAAATTTTTTTTAACAAAGTATCTAACTTTGTTGGCTATCAAGTCAACATCAAACGGTTTCATTTTCCACATGGAATAAATCGCTGGGACATAATCTTCAATTTGGTCATGAGATATGTCACTCTGAGGATAATCATTAGAAAACTATGGCTTTCTGATTAAATTTTTTTTTTAACTCAATTCTACATTATTGGAGAAAAAACTTCGGAACCAGAGTATGCCCACTTATTCTTTCACGTTTTTTCAGTCATTTACACCTGCCAATTTTCATTTTAAATGAAATATGAAAAATAAAAAGATTGTTTACTTTCAGAATATATCTATTTTAATGATGTTCACATTGATATTTTTTTAGATGAAAAATAACACACATTATATTATACCCCAATAAACGTACATATAACAAAAATCTCCCCCCCCCCCTTTTTTTGAGGAAAATCGCCATCAAGAAATGACTTGTGTATTGGGCTTTACTTTTATAATAGAAAATTTGGAATGATGTTTATAAAATAGAAAAGCTGAAAATAACCTGATCAATAAACAAGGGGGACAACTCTAAGCGTATTTTTACGCTTAGAGTTGTCCCCCTTGTTTTAAAGAAAAAGGAGAAATATCTCTATAACTTATAAATTGCTGTTATTGAATGGTTTATTTAACATACCTTTTTAAAAATATTAGTTTGATTGTAAAGATTATTGTTACATCATTCGATAGACGATTGACTTTTTTAAAT
Source organism: Euprymna scolopes (assembly GCF_053919585.1). Taxonomy (NCBI): domain Eukaryota; kingdom Metazoa; phylum Mollusca; class Cephalopoda; order Sepiida; family Sepiolidae; genus Euprymna; species Euprymna scolopes. Next base: position 72,025,522 of record NC_136506.1, read on the forward strand.
GTAGAAATTTTTATTCTTTTTTTTTCTTTTTTATAAAGAATAATTCATTCCCACCGAACAAATTTATCAATACTAGTTGCGAGTTATTCCCCTTGGATTAAAAAGTTGACATTTTATTTAGAAAATCGCTAACTTCATCTTTCCTATTCTCGGTAAGTAAAGGGATAATCCTTCAAGACTGGGGCAATTTGGTTCTTTTACAGAATTCTCCCTCTATTAAAAAAAAAAGAAGAAAGAAGAAAGAAAAATCTGTATGATGTACGTACCCCTAATGAAACGAAAATGTTATATTCTAAAAGTTACGGAAATTGATTTACGTAGTTTTATTTTTATAAAGAAAATCGTTTATAAGCGATTAATGGGAATTCGTAGGGATTGCAACTTAAATATCGTATGTACAGGGTGACACCCCCCCCAAAAAAAAACGGGCCCCCAACTCTAATTAGGCCCCGTTTCTTAGTGTTTTGTCCAAATGAAATGAAATTTTGGTCATAACTAGTTTATTATATTCAAAACATCACATCAAAACACTAGGGTCTTTCGCCTTTTTTTCTCTGTCCTACAGCATATGCTCTAGATGGCCTCCATTTAGCTTTTTTTTTTTTTTTTTTTTTTTTTTGTTTTTTTGGGGTCACCCTGTATGAATTATTGTTGAGTTATCTCTTTTGGTTCTTCGATTTATTTTTCAAAACGATGATACAGTCACTTCTTGGATACTCATAAAAGTTGATTTTCTTACTTAAAAATAAAACTACTTAATCAATTTATGTAATTTTTGGAATATATTTTCGTTTCCTCACGGATACGTACATCATGCAGATTTTTCATTATTTTTAATAAAAGGTGAATTCTGGATAAGAACCGTTAGTTTTTGTTTTTGGCCCATTTTGGGGAATTGTATTTTCCCCTACATAAAAAAACACCCTAGTGTCTAATTCTGTCCTCGTAGGGAAACAAGTAGAAAAGGGGGCAATTATATGTTCGAGTGAAGAATAATATTAATTTTTTTTTAATAAAATTTTAGTAGCGATTTGGTTCGTAATAAATTTCTTCATCGTTGCTATTTAGTAGAAAACTAGTCTGGGAGCCCGGCATTGCCCGGGTGTTTGAAGGTGTGTGTTGAGCAAAAAAAATTTTTTTTTAATGTGGAAGTAGACAGGAAGGCTTGAACCCGTACTGAGAAAGAGGAAAAGAATGTGAAAAAAAAAAAAGTGACGTCTTCGCCATTGCGTCATTCGCCAAAGCGGAAGTGACGAAGGTTTAAATTAATGCTAGTCAATCCAAAAGAGGGGATGATTTTCGAAAATATCGGCGAAAAAAGTGATCCCTCCCTGTAGAAAAGAGCCCAGTTGAGGGTGAAGGAATTAATGTTTTTGACCAATTTTTCGATATTTGTTGTCTGAAGGGTCGAGCTTCAAAACGATACCGATCTCGTGAAAATCTGTCGCCTTTGTCGATCCAAACATGCATGGAAGCCACTTGATGTGTAACAAAACGTGAACGCACGTATGGCAGCTGTATGTAAGATGACGAGCTGGGTGCATGATGACGTCATAGCAAGAAAGAAGGGGAAAAAATACAAAAAATAGAATGTATGTACAGCCGGAAATGACGTCAGAGAAGGGAATGATATTCGAAAGGTATTCGAGGGTGACGTCAGAAAAAAAGACACGAGTTCAGAGAGATTAGAGTATTTGAAAGAGATTTAAGGGAGGGTGTTCGAAAGGTATTCATGAATCACGTCAGAGAAGGGCACGGATAGACGTTTTATGCACAGGGGCTGAGGGCGATAGGGAAAAGGTCTGTCAATTAATATCGGCAGTTTCACTAAGAAAAATAGTGGGTAAAGTTATTCCTTTCTTATGTTGTTATGTGTTGGGTCTGTACATATTAACGTCTTAAAACGTGTGTAAATTTACAGATGTAAGGAGCTAAAAAAAAAAAGATTCTACGTATAAAATTTTTTTTAGTTATACTGTGTTTTAAGTGAGAAATTTTTAAACATTTGTTTTTAACTGTATTTTTTCCTATTTACGTAGGCCAAGCTGGCAACTTCCCTCCTCTTCCTCTGTCTCCAGTTTGTTTGATACGTACGACTTTCATCATTACTAATAGTTCCACTCAACTTATATATGAGAGAGAGAGAGAGAGAGAGAGAGAGAGAGAGAAAGGAACATAACGTTTCGTCTTTATTTCAAGAAGTCCTCTGCATGAATATTTCGAAATAAAGACGAAACGTTGATGATCACATAGCTCGGTTTGTTCCTTTTTATTTCTCTA
>NC_136506.1:72032801-72057801 GCF_053919585.1 Euprymna scolopes
ACAAGCTTTTGGGTCTGACCTTTACTCCTGATCTAAAATGGAACATATATATCAAATCCGTTGCCAAGATCGCTGGAAAAATGGTGGGATCATGCTACCGTTCCAATAGATATCTCATTGCTGAAGCAATTCTTTACTATAAAAGTCAAGTACATCCAAGGATGGAGTACTGTTGCCACATCTGGGCAGGAGCTGCCAAAAACAGCTTATCTTACCATGACAAAGTTCAAAACAGATTTCATAGCTTAGTGGCGAATGTCCTTTTCTTTTCCCTTCAACCTACAAAAAAACGTTGCAAGCTTATCTCTGATTATCATTACTTTCATGCCAAGTGCTCGTCTGAGCTCCAATCTATGGTCCCCTCCTCGTCAAACTTTCACGAAAAACACTCGTCTAGCTGAAAACACTATCAATAATTTCCCCCACTCTTTACCTGTGCCTAAACCTTAACGTAGACTCCATGAACAAAACCTTAACGTAGACTCCATGAACAAAACTTCTTTCTTAGAACTGCGCGCCTGTAGTTAATTTATATTAAGTTATTTATACTTTGCATTTTTCAATACCCAGAAACTGATTTTCACAATTAGTGATAAATTGGAAAAATTACCTCCCTTTATGAATACGGCAATCATCTTGTTTTCATTCTTCTCAAATGTTATTATGCCAACGTATGAAAAAGACACCAAATTAATCCATTTTGTCAACTGTGAATTCTTTGTTGCGAGTTTCTAAATTGAAAGAACTTTTTCACAACAGCTGACAACGAATCTGATATTCAAACCGGCGCTTATGTTAACGATACTCAAATCTAAGGGAGATAACCAGAATAGACATAGCAAAAATAAGGATATAATTTTTGGAGGGTGTATAATTAGTAGAACAACGAAAGAATGTTAAATGAAAAAAAATTAAAAAATTATAACACAATTACTGTAACCGAGTTCCAGAAATTGCCGAAGCAGTTTACGAAAAGAAAGCAAGTTAGCAATAAAAATGTCTGGGACTAAGCTCATTCAGGGAATGAGCTTAGTCCCAGACATTGCGAAATAGTAAAATAAATAAATAAATAAATAAATAAAATAAAATATGCGAATACTACCAGCAAGTGCCGAATGAAATTAATCTTGAAAATTTCAACAAAAAAACAAGTTAATCAACGAACTTAAAATAAAGCAATGTTACGTAACAACATAAATTATTAATTAACGCACACAAAACAAATATAAACAACCTGTTCCAATGAAACGATGTTAATTAATCAACAACTAAAATTAAATAAATTTGTTAATTAATGAAAAAATTTTTTTTAAATCATATCACATATGGCGCCACTTCAAAATCTCCTTAAAAAAAGTTTTAATCATCCTAACGCTGACTGATTACCTAAAATAAAAAAATAAAAAAATTTCTTACTTTTTAATTTTTTGTTTTCGTTTAAAAAAAATTAAATTGATGGTTTAACTACTTCAAAATCTCCTTCAAAAAAGTTTTTTTTTATTTTCGTTAATTAACAAATTTATTTAATTTTTGTTTTATTATTAACTAGCGGGGGTACCCGGCGTTGCCCGAGTGTTTGTTTCCGGGACGGGGGGGGGGGGTTTAAAAAATGTTATGGTAGGTAAGTAGGAAGGATCAAACCCGGAGTCATGAGTAAAAGTAGGAAAATAAAGTGTGAAAAAAAAAAACAAAAAAAAAACATCTGCAACGTTAACAGTTCGGCCACCAAGAAAAGTTGTTTAGGAAAAAAAAAAAAAAAAAAAAAAAACGATTACGGTAGGTCGGCGCGAACGTGAAAATATAATGTGAATTGTCCAGCACGCTAACCACTACGCCACAGAGCACTGCGGCTTAGTTTAGTGATTTTGAATAACTTCACATGAAAGAACTACGAAGCCAAACCGGTGTTCTCTTCTCAACTGTTCCTTGTGAACGATCCCCAAACGGTGTTAAGTGGTGGCAGGGGGAGGAGGAATTTATTAGAGAGAAAATATTTTACCACTTCCATTGATCTTAACCGATTTTGGCCGTGACTTCTCAGCAGAAAAAGTATAGAAATCTAAGATTATCGAGGAATTTGAGAAATAATAAGCCTATAACACACCTCAGATATTGTTCTGCCATTTGTGCATATTATATTTGCATGAAATATCTTGATTTTTAATCCTATTAATGTCAAAATCAAACGGGAAAAAATTAGTTCATTTTATTTATATAGATAGATAGAAGATAGAAGATAGAAGATAGATAGAGAAGAGAAGAGAAGAGAAGAGAAGATAATTACCATCGTTTCTGTGTACGTTAAGCGTCCCAAATTATACCTTGTAAAATATGCTTATTTTTGCTATGTCTATATTGGTTATCTCCCTTAGATTTGAGTATCCGTTGACATAAATACGGCCACCGAGAGTAAGAAGAAGGCCTGTTAACTGAAAAATGTTCTGCAGGCAATGTAGGTAAGATTTGTCAGACTGTCAGTACTATATGAGGGCCATTTGAAAAAGAGCAATAAAACATTTTTAAAAAGAAAAAGGAACACAGTTCGATTAATACTTAAACTGAACTTTATTCAATATAAAATATAAATATTATCTATGTAAAATTAAGTAATTTTAAAGCAATATACAATTTAATACTGATAAAACTGAATTATGAATTTAGGGAACAAACAATTAAAGACACATTGAACACAAATATTTTTTTGGCCTTCGGAACATGATCACAGTTTAGTATCTGTTTTGATGCTACACTTTACCTTTTCTGTCCTCGGTTGGTGGAGGAGAAATCTTTCATGACTGAGATTATTTTTGTTCCTATCCAGAGTGCCCCTTATTGGGAAGCTGGATTTTGCCCACAAAATTATATGTTGAAATATTTAAATAACTATTACTTTAAATACAGAAATTACATTTAAAGTTTTGGTTTTCTGTTCTTCTATGTCCATTTTCCCCCCATATTTTTCACCAAAATGTGCAGCGTATTAGTTGCCTCACAGGCCATCATCAGTGGTCGCTCACTGGCAGTAACCTGTGGTTTTCCCTGGAGACCAAGTGACAACAAGTTTCCCCAGATTTCCAGTGTTCTCCACCTCTTGACCACTTGTGCAGATGATTGCATGTTATCACAACAGCCGTTGTCACTGATTTCTCGTTGGCATCGGCCATTGGTGTTTCCTGGGGTTTGGGTGACAAAATGCCTCTTCAAGGTACCAAATTTGAACTGCACACTTCCAGTGGAGGTTTGGGTAGTACTCTCCCACCTCGGTCTTTCCATCCTCCCTGGCCCTTCACAACTAGTTGGTGTGGCACCAGTCGATATCATCTACATCAGTTTTTTATTATTATTACGATAATAATAAGGGTGCTTTGCTTATGCAGTGTATGCACGTGTATTTTAAATATTATTTTCAAATCAAATTAAATTTTGGATTTGTATTACTGTACACATACATATATAAAACAAATAAATGTTACCAAAGGCAAGATAAGTTACTCTTCTACCTATCTGGATATGTTTTTAGTGGTTTTACTCACTTTAAAACGTGTAATCGCTTCAAAAATCATACAATGTTTATCAATATATTTTAAAAAGAAAAATGTCGGCATGCTCGCTATTGAACTCGGTAAGTTTGGGAAAATGAGTTCAAACAAAAAAATTATACAAAATACTGTTATAAACCCACCGAATATATGTCACAGTAACGTATATTGAGCGAGTTTCTAACAGTATTTTGTATAATTTTTTTGTTTAAACTTATTTTCACAAACTTACCGTGTGCAACAGCAAGCATGCCACCATTTGCATTTTTCAAATACATCGGTAAACACTGTATGTTTTTCGAGCCAAATAAACATGTTACATTAAATAAAAACACTAAAAATTTATCCACTTTGGTAGAAAAGTAACTTATTTTGCCTTTGATAACATTAATTTGTTATATGTTTGTTTTTTGACAACTTTTTCGAATCTATGTGTATAATAAAACAAACCTGTCATGTAAATTATTTACAGTTAAAATGTTATAAAAAACAAAAACTTGAAGTTTTAAATATATTTCAAAGAAATAAATTACGCCCGGTGCTAAAATATTGAAAATACACCGATCGTTAAAAAAAAAAGAAAACGGCTTTGAAAAATGCTAACTTTAAAATATTTAGAAATACTCAGTGAAAAGTTTTATTTATTATTAAAAGAACGGACTGAAAAATATTATATAAAAATTGTTTGTTTTGCAGTAAAAAAAAAAAAAAATTAAATTAAATATTCAACTTTCTCCGATAGAAAACAAAGTTCAAAAACTAGTTCACATACTATATTTTGTTAGATTAAAATTATCCCAATGTGCAATTATAATGATTATTATCCAAATGAGAATTGTTCTTTCTCTTTAGAACATACATAGATAATCGGTAACACATATTAGTAGCCATGGACAATCGGTAACACAATCGGTAGCCATATTTTTTATACCTGTTAGCATGACCATGTGGTTGAATACCGGAAACTTTCGAAATCTACAAGTTGATCAGGAAGTGACATTACGTTGTCATGTTCACTGGCCTACTCTCTCGATGGCGGTGACATAAGTGCCTTCAAACCCGTTGCAAATTTACCGTTTGCATGGTATTAACCCCTGGACCCTCACACTATTTTGTGCCACCTCCATGCATTTGTTTATGCTATTCTTACATGATACGTTCGCATGCACATAGTAAAGTCACATTGCGGAGGAATTTTTAGCAGACATTTGAAATAATAAGAAAGTTTTCAAAAAAAAAGAATGTGGTTAATTTTGTGTGTGTTACATAGTTTTTGAAGCTTTTTAATTGATCTACAAAAATTTTTCACGAGTGATTTACAAAAGTATTTTCATGTTTTTCGTTCCTTTGGGGGGGGTATTTTTTAATTTTAAATTTTTTTAATTTTAATTTTTAATTTTTTTTTTTTTAACTTTTAATTTTTCTTTTTTCATTTTCATTTTTCATTTTTTTCATTTTTCATTTTTCATTTTAGTTCAGTTTCTCTTCATTTGTGTAGCCTGTCTACTGAAAGTAGTTTTATTTTATTTTATTAACAATTTGAAGTTATTTTGGAGTGGAATTTGAAGCTCATGTTCTATAATTATAAAAATATTAAATATATTAAATTATATGTTTATTAATAAACAGATCCACCGGACCTATATATAAATATATTTTTTTTTTACCGGAGTCATTATATAAACAAAGAAAATTGTTCCAGGAAAATGCTTACTTCGGACTATTACCTTGTGATGTGGATTACTCAAAATACAGTTTGGATCACTTTACCACACAACACTGCTATTAAAGACATTCACTTCGGATTTTACCATGCAATTTGGATGTGAATTTTTATATCCTTTTCATTAACTTCCCTTACTCTATGATATTTAAATACTTTTAATTGTGATTTTCCATATCTCACTGAGAAATAAGGTGTAAACCATTATAACTATTTGCTAATATTTTCTCCTCTGAAGAGATGGTAGACATCGAAATCCTATAGGATAAGGAGTTATAATATTTCAAATGTATTCTTTGTCTTATATAGAATAATAAAAAATCTTTTGATTTGAAATTTAACAATTTTACGTCATAAATTTTTAAATTTATTGAATGACTAAAATTTGATTTATTTGCTCTATCTTGTATATCGAGCAATTTTTATTAGATAGGATTGTCCTTATAGAATATTACTGCCAATAATATTTTGTAAGACTTATAATCACAGGTTTCCATACCAGTTGATTGTTAGATAATTTTATTCTGAAGTATATATATATATATGTGTGTGTGTGTGTGTGTGTGTGTGTGTGTGTGTGTGTGTATAATTGTATATATACATATGTATTATCATATATATATATATATATGTGTATAATTATATATATATATGTATTATATATATGTGTATTATTATGTATACATATGTATGTATGTGTGTGTGTGTGTATATATATATACATATATATATATATATATATATATATATATATATATATATATATATATATATATATATATATATGATTATTTTGCTCACAGTTTTTCTTCTGATGAGAAGAATTAGCATTCTTTGAAACTCTGTGGATTAAGGAGCACCTAGCTACCAGCTTTGGAGTATTTTGCCTAATAATAAAAACTTTTTGTAAATTTCTACTCTATAGCTCTGTTCTTATTATATAATAATAATAATAATAATAATAATAATAATGATAATAATAATAATAATAATTATATATATATATATATATATATATATATATATATATATATATATAGAGAGAGAGAGAGAGAGAGAAGACAAAGCAATATATTGGCATATATATATATATATATATATATATATATATATATATATATATATATATAGATTTATTTGTCACTTCAATAAGGAAGAAACATCAATTAGCAGATATGTAATAAATGCTGTTTACACCTAATTATTTCGAAGCATAATGCTTCTCATCAGGAGAGGGGAGAAGTAACTTGGTTACATACAATGTAATGTGACATCCAGCTAAGGATACAATTCAGAAAGGAACATATTAAAACATATTAAAACATATTAAAACATATTAAAACATATTAAAACATCTGGTATATAGGATGGATGATGGAAAGGGGTGTGTAAAGGATCCGAGGAGTTAACACTATACATGTGCAGGTGAATTTAATTTATAGTGGGGACTTGAGAGAGTTGGAATTATTAAAAAAAAAATGGAGGAAGGTTAAATATTTGGATATTTCAAAATAGCCCTTTTTTAAACATCCAGATATTTACCTGACCCCTATTTAAATAATTTTATTTTATAGTAAATAAGGTTTCTATCCACAGGTTAAAAATCTTTACTGTGTTTATATGATAGTGTTCAGTAATTAAGAGAGTTCTTTATTTATAGTAAAAACTAGCTTGAGTGCCCGGCGTTGCTCGGGTGTTTGTAGGTGTTTGTTGAGCAAAAAAAGAAACTAAAAAAGTTGTAGTAGGCAGGCATGCTCGAACCCGTGACGTGAAGGCTGAAAAGAAAGTGAAAGAAAATCTGACGTCTTATCTTTACTCCATGACATGACTGGAAGTTCGGAACGTTAAAATTAGGCGAAGTCAATTCAACTGATATGGTGACTTGCAAAAATAGGTTGCAAAAATCGACCCCTCCTTGTAGAAAACTGCCCAATTGTTTTGTTTCATTTTCATTCACTTTTGTCATTTATTCATTATATGCTCTGTAATTACATTGAGCTTCTTAAATAAGGATTGGTATATATAAAAAGGAAATATAAGTGAATAAAGAATATTTCCACAGAAATGTGTGTGTGTGTGTGTGTGTGTGTGTGTGTGTGTGTGTGTGTGTGTGTGTGTAAATGAACTAAAAAAATAAATGAGCAAAAAAAATATTTTTTATAAAGTAAACCTATCAAGATAGTAGAACCTCTACCCAGATAAGAAGAACAATTCATAAATTAAATAAAAAAGAAGAGAAATAAAAAATTACATAGAACTTTATTAAATCATCAGGTCAATAAGGATGAAACCATTTTTCTCTCATTTTCCTCTTGACCTGATGATTTCATAAAAATCTATGTAACTTTTATTCCTTTAATTTTAATTTATATATATATATATATATATATATATATATATATATATATATATATATATATATACTATACTATAATAATTATTAAATTTCTACAGACACTAGTGTTTCATCTTTTCGGGAATCATCAGTGCAGGGTGTCGTGATTAACACCAGTCGATAGATTCGAACCTAGCGACAAAAGCTATCCCTGGTTTCATTAGCAAGGACCTAATCTATTTGGCTACCATTAATCACAAGAAATGTTGAATTTTAAACATTTATTTATTTTTTTAATGCTTTTTAACGTCTGTCAGTGCGATCTAATCATTATATTATGACCTGCCCATATGAGCTAAATTGACCGACTGTAATTCAACTGAAAATGCTCAACAATAAGAAACGAGTTTCTTAAAGCAGCTGACATAATCATTTACTATATATATATATATATATATATATATCAAGAAGAATTGGAGAAAGTCTTTAAAAGGAGACTTATCGGGATAATAGCTCAACAATTGAGGTGGAGCTTATATACAGATGGAAAAAGAAAAAAAAAACGACAATATATAAATTTAATCATTCATTGAATAGAGAGATTACATCAATTACGGGTAAGAAAAAAGAAAACAAACGACAATAATGCATGTGAATTTAATCGTTCATTTAATACGGAGACTACATCAATTAGCGGTACAGGAAATATGTCCTCTTTATACCTAGATATTTCGAAATCCAATGCTTCTCATCAGGAGAAAAGAGAAGGTGTTAAGTAACATATTAGAAATGTGATTCTAGCAACAGCTACATTAGGAACGAAATGATGGAATGTCAAAGGAAGGAAAATTGGAGAACTAAAGTCATTAATGTGATATCGGATGAAATTGCGATTATAACGTAATGCATTCAAGTGCTAGGTAATGCATGTATATTGCGCACCCCCAATTGATATAATCTCCCTATTGCATGAACTATTAAATTTATTTGCATTTAATATATTTTTTATATTGTAGTTTTATTTCTTTTTTCCTTCTGTCTGTGTGTGTGTGTGTGTGTGTGTGTGTGTGTGTGTGTGTGTGTGTGTGTGTGTGTGTGTGTAACATAATGGATTCAAGTGGTATGTAATAGGGTTGGGAATGTGGCACGTCATATGTGGAGATGTACATTTAACATCGAGAAACAACAGAGGAAGAAAGCGATAGGGGGTAATGGTAGAGGCTCTTATAAACACAACTAATTAGGGAGTATTATTATTGTTGGAGACGCCCCTCCATGGGATTAATGGACTATCTCATGACGTCACTTCCGTTGGTGCCCGGCAGTCTGAGATTGGCATGCGACCAAGCTGGTCGTGTGCAAACGCCCTACCGTTGAGAATGGTATTTCTCAACTCACTTTGACTGTAATATATGTGAATACATGTTTCGTTTCCTAAAATCCTGTGTTCCTGCGTTCTTATTACCATTTAACTCCATAACAATTATACAGGAGGGGGTTTCTTGAAACAGAGAACGAAAGTAAAGTCAGTATATGTCAGAAAGAGCATAGAATTACAAGGCAATATCAAACAAAGTTATAAATTATAAGATAATAAAAATAAAAAATAAATGAATGTGAAACGTGCAGTCGATTTTTCGTCAGAAAAAAAAATCGTACACATTATTTTCGTATAAATTTTTATTTGCTGGTTCTTTCTTTATTGCCTTTTATGCTCCCAGCTAGAGACAGAGCGTGCAGACTGGGAGGTGGGTGGATGGAGCCACGCTTGTGTGATGTTGATTTTCCGTCTGACTGTAGGCTTCTGTCTTCTTTTTCCTTTTTCTCTGAGCTATATATGTGACCTGCTTTTTGCAGCTGTGCTCACTTCCGACAGGTGCATGCGTCAAATAGTTGGCCTTTCATCGCTGACAATATCAATCTGACAGCCTGACCTCATCGTTCAGTGTGTTTGCTACCAGCTGTCATGCATGTGTTTGCATGTGTGCACCTCAACACGTGACAAATAATATAACAAAGATAAGGATTAAACAAATTTAAAAAGTGAAACAAATGGAAAGAATGAAAAAATGAAAAACAAAAAGAATGAAAAAAATGAAACATATATATATATATATATATATATATATATATATATATATATATATATATATATATATATATATATATAACCCAAACAGTGTGCCTGATTATTAAGAACATTTCCAAAATTAGAGCGTAATATTTATTTATGTATGTGCTACAGAAGATCAGAAGAACATCGTACCATCGGTTTCAAATCAAAAACAAAAGGAATCAATATCTGGTCGCCTATGACAGACTCTCAAAAAATTACGTCTGCCAAAACAGATATAACCATTGGCTGAAGAGAGTCTAACAAAGGCGACCAGATAATTGTCCCCCTTCGTTTGGGATTTGAAACCGATGGTACCGATTCTGTTCTAATCTTGTGTAAAGCACGCACACACACACCTGTCCTATTATATAAAAGTTGGCAAATAAAAAACCTACCAGATGCATCTGTTGAAGTATTTAGAGGAATTGAGAAAGCAAATAGACAGATAATTTCTGTCTTTAACATATTTTCATAGTAAGGTGTTTACTACTCTTTTCCCCTCGCCTGTTTCTACTTTTTTATGTTTTTGTTTTCTTTTTGTTTTTTTTTAAACATTCCAGTTTGAGACGTTTTCTTATTTCTTTTATTTAACTTTACCAATTGAGATTTTATTTTCTATAAACATTAGTGAAAGCACTTTTTGAAAAAACAATTTCTTTTGCTGTCTTTTTCGACAAGAGGAAGTGCATTGGGGGAACTCTCTCAGGAATGCATAGACAAAGAAGGTTCCTTGGGCTGGCTCAAAAGGGGAGCCCTCCACCACGATCAGGAAAGAGTTGTAATGGCTGCTCAAGACCAGGGATTGATGACCGATGCATTCAAGAAGATGGCAGGTATCAGTAATGATAACAAATGCAGGTTCTGCCATACAGAATTGGAAAGTGTTGGTCATCTGATATCAAGGTTCTTTTGGAGGACGGCTACTACACAGCGAGACATGATGGAGTATGCAAGTACCATCTGTAAAAAATTAAACATCCAGTGTGGCAGCAAGTACTGGAAACATCAACCTGAAAGAACAGTTGAAAATGACTTATATACCATACATTACGACCATGTAATCCCTACAGTCACCTACATTGAAAATGCTGCTGTGAAATCTGACATAGTTATATGGAAGAAGTCAGAAAGAGTGGCAACCTTGGTTGAAGTGTTTGTTCCTAATGATGGAGTTTTGAACAGAGCTGAAAGAGAGAAACAGACCAAATATAAAGGTCATGTATGATATGAAAAGAAACTGGAATCTTAGGAAGATATCAATCACATCAGTTATTATAAGTGCCACAGGGCTTATTAAGAAGAACTTGAAGTTCTACCTAACTAATATTCCTGGTGAACCAAGTGCAAAAGAGATTCAGACAATTGCACTTAAGGGAACAGCGAGGATACTAAAAAGAGCTCTCGGTTGGTTCCAATAAAAAGCAGGGCAATGTTGACAGCTGGTTTGGCTGCCCCATACCCAGCGTTACAATCTTCAAAGGAAGAAAAATTTAAAAAATAAATAAATAAAATAAAAAACAATCTTTCTTTCTATTTTTAAGCCTAAATACTTATTCTGCAATTTCAAATAAATAAATAGGTTATTCCCAAGTTCTGCATGTTTTTGTTTGTTTGTTTTCTTCCAGTGTCTGCTGACTGCCGTACTTCTTCACGGTGAATGCTCTGGAAAAGCCCCTTATTAAAAGAAAACAAATTTGGTTGGTTTTTCAAAATGGTTTTATTTTTAATTACAAAAGAATGTATACTTACACTGAACTGTTTTTTTTTTTGTTTTTTGTTTTTTTTTTAAGAATGGTTTATTTTTTAATAAAATGTCATAAGTTAAAAAATAACAAAAATCATGCAGAACTTGGGGATAACCAATAAATAAATAAAACAGTAACCTTCAATGCTAAAAAATTTCAAATAAAAATAAATCCACCCACACCCAGTTAGTAGGTGGATTTCTACTTGTATTTTGCTTCATTTTCGACTTTTGAGCAATTATTGAGACTCCAAGGATATATTCACAGTTCTAATTTGAGTACTCTGCGCTACTTGTGCTTCAAACTAAATAAACACCTTAAAATAAGTTAAAACACTAAAAACTTATCCAGGTTGATAGAAGAGTAACATATTTTTTCTTCGGTAGAATTTATGTGTGATGTTTTTGTTTTATTTATTGAAGACGTTCTCGGTTTGTTGCTTATACTAATAAATGCTAAATTCCATAGATATCCAAGGTTATTTACGGAAGTGACACAATAAAGGCCCGTTCATATTCTGGATGATTCTGGATAATTCTGGATGATAAAAAGTGGAAACAACCTTTTTGAAATTTTCAAGAAAACGATTGTTTAAAATAACACAGCTGTCGCTAACTTGAGATTCTTTTACGAGTTCTTGGATTATCTGCAGCTGGTGAATTGTGGGATTTGATAATCGATCTAATCCGTTAATCAATCTGCTTCGGATTAACTAAGAAAGAAATCGAAAAAAAAGAAAAAGAAAAAACAGAAAGTGACAAGATTTTCAACAAATATCGGATTTATATCTCCATCGATTTGGGAAAGGGGAGGTAACTAGGTGTTTTCAAAAATATTTGCTTACAAATCATGAAATCTGCATTCAATGCATTAAAAACAAACTTTAAGATAAAATGAAAGGTTCTTCTTCGTTATTACGGAAGGTAGAAAATTAATTATTAATGAAAATAGTTTTCGAAGACAATTAGTGAAAATTGAGTTTTGCAAAAAAAAAAAAAAAAAAAAAAAAATCGGTGAGTTCTAATCATAACAAATGAGGAGGTAAATATTTTCTGAAAACTGAAAATCTATCTGTAACAAAACTTTAACAAAACTTAATTTTCGCTAATTACACCGCAATCAACAAGGAACAGTTCATTACAGGGATGGTCTAATCTCTGTTGAGTTATATATTTTTTATTTACTCTGAATAGTTTACAACAAAATAAAAATAAACAAAAAATTAGGCACAAGGCCACTCAAAAATTGGGGAGGGGAGTGTCTAGGGTCATCCTCGTCACTGTACCTTTGCTGGTCTATATTTTGATCCTGGCTAAAGGTCTCATTCACCACAATACCTCAAGCACACCGGGGGGGGGGTCCTACCTAAGATTCCCACATCATATCGTGTGTGTGTGGGTGTGTGTGTGTGTGTGTGTGTGTGTGTGCGCGTGCGTTATTATAATAAGCAATAAAATGAATTGGTAAACATCAACTTTTATAAAAAGTTGTTTGATTTTGGGGCCAAGTGAATACAACTTGGATATATAGTTAGTCATGAATATACCAACGTCAAAAAGGATAACGAATGTGCATATGAACAAAGCTTCTTTCTTAGAACTGCACGCCTGTGGAATTGTCTTCCGTTTTCCTGCTTTCCGGCTGACTACAATATGGTTGTGTTCAAGTCTAACGTAAATAAGTTCTTGATGAGCCGTTCCATATAAGTTATCAAATTTACCAAATTTTCATTACTAATGATTACTATATTGTCCAATTTCTACTGTACACTCTTTAACCCTTATCCTTGAGTGGCCTCTTGGCCTTGATAATGTGGTGATGCCTATGTAAAAAAAAAAAAAAACTTTTATTAATTCACTCTTCATTTTTTTTTTCTGTTTTCTGATTTGATGATTAATTTCATTTCATTATTACGCAAAATTCTATTTGTGCATATTTTCGACATTGTGCATAATTGCAAAGAATTTGAAGCTGAATTTAGAGTAAATCTCCATATCTGTCTGTCTGCAAAACGGTCACTATCAAACTACCCTGTCAATTTTTGGTTTACAGGCTTGAAACTTGATATATGGAGTATTCAGACTTGTGGAAAAAAATCGATTTAATTTTTAACCTGAAAATTTAAAAATCTGAAATTGGCAGGACTGGTTCGACATAATGTGTCAGTTCTATGCACATGCAAATAAACATTTATATGTTTAATTGCATTAATTTGCTAAGTTTTGATACGTATGTGTCGTTGGCTCAGATAGTAAAGAATATATCTAGAGAGTCAAATGTTTCGGTTTCAATTCTAGCTGCTGACACCCAAGTCATATTTTTTTTTTTTTTAACTTTTGAAATTACTACTATATATTAGGTACAATATAATAATCACGTTGACACGCTGGTTGATATGCTGATTCCTGTTCGATCACTGAAGATAAGCAACGTTGAACTTGATCATTACTAAATGGGTGACCATTTGGGATTTCCAGGTGTTGTATGTGCTCTCCGTTTATTTCAGCATTGTTTCCAGTCATCCTGGACTTCTCCTTGCCACTGGACTCAAACAGTGCCGATTCAGGAGAGGTGTGGTTGGGAATAGCACAGCCCTTGCCTCACAATTACAGCTGCCCCTACAGGGGATATCCTTTGTCTTTCGAGACTAAATGGTGGCAATGATAGTAATCGATAGAGAATTGGCTCTATATTAATAATAAATATGAAATATGCATAAATTAAAATATATTTAAGCATATTTTATGGCCAGGTAACACTGAGCGGCTAGTTAGTAAATATATAAAAGTGACCTTGTCTGTGTATGCGGAATTACCTCTTCCAAACTACTCTGCCAATTTTTTGTCTACAGATTTGAAACTTGATACATAGCGAATTCGAACTTGTGTTACAAATTCAATTTGGTTTTAGCTGGTAAAAATAGCTGCTAATGGGTCAAAATTGAAAAATTAAAATTTAGCAGGCATAAGTCGACTTAAAGTGCTCCTCTATGCATGCACAAATATACATTTATATATTGAAGTCGGTTAATTTTTAAAGTTTTGAAAGAGACTTTAGGGAACAGAAGAAGGTCTGCTGTTACATTGGCTGAAACATTGTGAAAATGACACTCAAGATGAGGACAGTAGTCCAAATAATACGAAAGTTTAGTTTGTCCGCAAATGTTCCGAATGAAGGAAGAATTTTTTAGTGCACAAGAATAATGTTTGTTTAGGACGAAACTGTATGAATTGAAGTATAAAAATGTGCCTAAGTAAGATAGGTATTGTAGATGTGTGAGTATGTGCATGTGTGTGTGTGTGCATGCATATGTGTGTTTGTGCACGCATATGTCTGTGTGCGTGTATGTGTGCATGTGTGTGTATGTGCATGTATATGTGTGTGTGTGTGCACACGCACGTGTACCAATGTGTGTGCCCGTTTGTCTGCACATGTATGTGTAAGCGCGTGCTTGTTTGTGCACATGAGTGTGTGTATGTATGTGTGCATATGTATCCGTGCACATGCGCATGTGTGCATGTATGTGTGCATGCATGTCATCGCCATGCATACAAGGGTTTTCGGTAACAGATATATCGTCTGGATTTGTAACATACTCATTTGTGTCCAGTCCAAAAGAAAAGAAAAAAACAGATTGTGTTGATTAGTAAATATAGAACAGTCGATGTAAAACGGCCAGTTTTAGGGAATAAACTAAAATTCTTTTATGTCCAGTCAATAGTTTTTGTACTCATAGTGAGCACACAAATATTTTGTTTATATTGCTGATTTCTGCAAAAATTAATAAATAAAAAGGAAACAAGTGATCTTTTTTTTTGCAGCAGCAGCAGATGGTTTTGTTGCAGTCACAAAGAAAAGGTTCATTTTCTCTTGTGAATCAATGCTCCCGCCTCCCGCTTAACAATTCGGCTACACACTGACCAGTTAGCTGGCAGGGTGCATTGATTCCTTCTATCCCCTTAAGAACTTTTTAGCCCCTTTGAGAACCACAGTCAGATAAAGAGGACTCAACAACTCGTCCCTGCATAGACATTTTTTACTGGAGATAATTGCTGCCAACCTGCGACTCACCAGAATGGAACGATAAAGTTATCAGCCTAAAGAAAATAACACTACAGCTTTATTTTAAAACTTATATTGAAAAAATTAATTCAGGAAACTTGATTATGTAGTAGAGCTGACATTAATTCAATGTAGTCGCCTTCAGCCTCAATCTCTGCCTCGATACGGCTCTGGAACTTGGAGCATGTATTTTCCACAAGCATCGGCAGGAGCTCAGTAAATACTCAGCAGATGGCAGCGATCATGCTGGCTTTGGTGTTCTGGGAGGTCATGTTGGTGATGTTCTCGATGTATAACAAAATGAAGTAGTCCAGGTTCACGTCAGAGGATGAGGGAGGGTCAGTAAGAGAAGGGTACAAAGTTGTAGCACTCCTTCTGAAGCCAAGCCTGGGTATCTTTGGACTTGTGTGCTGGCATCGAGTCCTGCTGTCACACTCAGGGTCTGCTAACGGCCACCTGATTGCAGCGGGGGATCACCACACTCTTCAGCACATCAAGGTACACTTTGATGTTGACTTTCAATCCGACTTCGAAGATGTGAGGTGGCATAATGTGGCTCTCACTTGCAACCACACCAAAGACCATAAACATGGCCAGAAACCTTGTTTTAATAACCCTGCGCACATTCCTGTTATTCATGGTAATCCAACGATGGTTCTGGCCGTTGTGCACCTGGTCCTGGCAGAAGTTCTTTTCATCTGAAAACAACCAGAGCTTGTTTGGCTTCTTGAGATGCTCCAGTTTGTTGAGCAAACTGACGGGCTTGATTAGCCTGAGGTTTTTTGTCTTCTCAGTCAAGATTTAACTCTTTTGGTGCCTGTAGGATCTACACTTTAAGACCCACTTCACACATGCATTTACAGTTGTGTGTGAGATGCCTAAATCTCTGGCAGTCTGCGGAATAGACCATTGGGGAGTTTCATCAATGATTGCCTGAATCTTTTCGATGAACTCCTTGGTCTGAGTCTTTCTGGCAGTGTCCTCAGCCACCATCTTCAAAAGGTTGTCCGATGCATTGAGCTGTATCTTCAAGCATTGAGCCATCCGGATTTGCATTTTGAGGATGCTGGCAACGGTCCTGTTGTCATAACTTAGATCAGTAGAGAGCATGAGTTTAATTTGTAAAGTGGCGCATCTCCGATCTCACTCATTTAGCATTGTGTCACGTTCATACATGATATAAGGCTCCTATCGCTCTTGTGATTTGTACACAACTGGCCAACTAGTAGATGGTCTGTCTGCAACAAAAACAAAAAAAGAAAAAGATTTTCATTAAACGGAAATGGAATCCTGTTGTCTTTTCTATGGTGACAATATTATCGTTCCACCCTGTACAAAGGACCGCTGCCTGACATTACTCATCCAAAAGAACTTTCTATTCTTTCTTTCTTTTAAACATATACAGTCCAACCTTCAACTTCGTTTTAAAAGAAGTTCTGTTATTTATTCCATGCTTCATGTTCAACAATTATTTTCGGTGTTAACAAGCATATTTCTCCTAATTTCCCCAAAAGTTTATCACTATATCAGGGTTTAAATGAACGAAAGCGTCGTTTCAAACCCTAACCTTGTCACTTGCACAGTTAAACATCCTCCATCCCGCACACACTTTTTATTATTTCAAGATGATGATTTGACTAACAATCTCATCTTGATTATTATTTGAAAGGAGAGTAGAAAATGAACCTTGTGTTTACTTCCAGCAGTTTCGCTTCTCTTATTTTGTCCCTTAGTTCTCACATTCCATGAGCGACGTTTCTAACAAAGGGAAAAGAATTGTTGCTTTCTGGATTGGAATCTATCAATATAACATTCATGGTTGACTAATTTTTGACCTTGAAGTAATATATATATATATATATATATATATATATATATATATATATATATATATAATATTTTTATTTATATAGACAAATATTAGATAGTTGCTACACTGAACATGCTAATGTTTCGAAACGATTGGTTTATTAAAAACCAAAGGCTCTTCGTCAGGCAACAGAAATGAAGTTTATCCGCTATTCATCATAGCTGATCCCTTAAAGATCCTTTTAAATATATATATATAATGAATGAATAACACAAATCTATATTCCAAATTTCATGATGTTGACCATCTTACTATTTATTCATTTAATTCAGTTGATTCTTACAATTCTTGGCAGTATCTGTTTTGTAGCACAAAATCAATCACTTAATTATTATATCAATCAGTGAATCTATTTTGCCCTTAACTTATCAGAAGAAATAGCAACAATCAATCAACCAAAAGGAAATAAAATGCATTTGGACATGATTCAAAAATTCGAAAATTGGAAGAGAAGCTGCAAATACCTTAAAGCTAGCTTACATTACACCATTTTGAACTTAGAAATAAAGTCACTGAAACTCACATATTCGTATTAACAAATTACATTAATTTAGGTATATTCTGCCATAAATTTTCTACTTATTAATTAGTAAATTTATTATTTATAACATCTATGATCATAATCTATTACGCATAGTTACATATACGAAAGTAAAATATATATAAGGGCAGGTCGATTTTTCACTTTTTTTTAAAAAATCAACTCGACTAGCCCCAGGAAAGTTGTGTAGTAGTATACCTAATACTCATACAAAAAGTTAGATCTCTTACTTGCACCGTTATTTGAGGAAATAACATTAAAGATCATTTGCATAAACAAATTGAAAAATCTTTGTTTTTTAAATATTTTCCCTATAAATTGGTTAGAAAAATTATTATTTTCAATATTTAAACCCAAAAATGTTATTTTGTTGCATTAAAATAAAATGAATAAGGTAAAACTGATAAAAGATAACTAGAATTAAAAAATCTACCCCCCCCCAATTAGCTCTGACAGCTCCAACATTCGTGTTTTTTAACTTCCTTCATTTTAAAAGATTGAAAGAACAGATAATTGTTTTTGTTATAAAAAAAAAGAAAATAATGTGTATCCTCTTGATTAACATATTGCATCAAATTGCTGTATGTAAGATCCCTTAGAAGCGAATGCAGGCCTCATTTGCCGACACAACACCTTTGCAATTATATGCCTGTGCCTTGCTTCAAACCCATACACTGATTCAGAAGCTTCGGTTGTTAATTTAACTGCCCTTTCAACACTTTGTGAATGTGAGGGCAAATCTGGCAACTTCAACTTAATTCCATTCATCAGTGAATTCAAAAGTTCATCTTCAGAAAATGTTTCTGTAAATGCCGGTTCACAAACTCCACTCTGTGAAAGGTCAATTAATTCAGACCAATGATTGGCATTAAAGTTGATTTGTGTTATTTTTTTTATCTTTTTTTGGCCGGCTCCTCTTTCCTGAAAAAAATAGAAAAATTACTTTATTGAGCTAACTAAAAAGTGTAAGCTTATCTATTTTAATGTTTATAATGAAATTCAAACATAAATTTAAAATGACTTGATAAATCGTCAAGACCAATTTAATCAATATTATATGCAATGAACTTACCGAATTGACAAAATTTTTTTTTTTTTTTTTGCTTCTTCTCTCACTTCGAGGTCATCTGATTTTACCATAGCATACAATATATTTTCAGGTAGCAAAGCAAAAGCATTATGCTGTAATTTTTTTAATGTAATGTGCTGAATTTCAGGTGGCTGTTTCTTGATCCTATTGAAAATATACAGTTGCTGGTTATGGAACTTATTATCTCTTTTTATTTCAAACCAGCTAACTGCATATACTTCAACTATAAATTTAATAAGGCTGTGGAGTTCGCCAGACATTTCTTGAGGATAGACCCCTCGTGTCCATAAACACATTAGTCTGATGGTCAAAGAACCATCTTGCCTGATGTATAGGCCCAATTTTCCAGGCAGCAAATTTAGGGTCAAGTTTTCTTCTAGAAATACCAAGTGCATATTCGAATAAAAGTCTCTGGTCAGAGGTTAGTTCATTTATTTCATCAGCCATAAAACAAATATCTAGAGGACAACCAACTGGTGTAAATATTACTTGGGGTAAATGATTATAATCATTACCACATAATTTACCTAGATGACCAGCGAAAGTTGTAGGGCTTTTTGTGATTTCATCTATATGTTTAAAAAGAGCTCTAAATGGAAGTTCATTTTGGTGTAAAGAACAACCTCTATGGCGTATAACTTTGTCTGCAGTTTTTTCTCAACAGGTGCTACAAGTCCAGCCTCACAACCTGTATTTGTATTTGTGTTGTCTACTAAAATAGCTTTAATTGTAGATTCATTGTTGTATTCTTTCAGAACAGCAACAACTTCCTCTGCAAGAACATTACTGTTTGCACCAATATTAGGAATAACTCTATGAGTGAGATATTCACTTTTGTATTCCATCTCTGCTGTGAAGGTCAAATAGCGTTCTGGTCCCTTTGCTTATTTAAATATTTTCTCTCCATTTGGCCCCAAAATCTCTATACAACAATGTATTTTTATCATTTCTCCCATCAACCCCGATACAAACAAGGTTATTAACGATTTCATCATGTCTTTGATGGGCATTTTCTTTCATTCTTTCCTTTTGTCTATCTATTTTGCATTTATCAACGATAATATCTTTTATATCGACATTAGATTTGAGAAGGCCCATGGCCTCTAAATCTAAAATCAACGCATTAGCAAGGCTGGCTCCAAGGTTGGAAGAAATATCACCCCTGATTAATTCCATAGTAAATCGAGGGATTTTGATAAGACTGTAAGGGCCTGTGGTATGTCTTTGGTTCAAAGTATTCAACTTCTATTGAATCACTATTAGGACTGGAGTGGGAAAGAACAGCATCCTCATCATCAGATGTTGACACATCAGTAGATGATGAACAGACTCTCTTTTGTTGTTCTAATCTTTCTGTTTTCCTTTTACATTTTTTTTATGTCAGCTTTGTCTATTGGATCAAGCTGGAAAATACCCTTGGGTCCATTTTTAGCTGATCTTTTAAATATTCCCTCTCTTCCACTGGAACCTGAAATATCAAATGTTATATTTTGTACAAACACATTAATATCAAAATATTATTTCATATGGAAATGGTAATTGCTTTTTACAAGTGTTTAAGCATTAAATGCAAGCATGGAAATCCATTTAATTTAAATTTTACATGACTTTGTTAATCAAACATACTTAAAAAAAATAAAACAGAAAATAATCTTACCTTCTTTTCCAAAGGACAGATACAAAGTATGTGCTTAGTCTGGCAATGTTCTTTGTTGCACTTAACATTTTTGTCATCACAGCTTAAAATGGGTAGTTTGCATGTACAAGAAGCAATGTCAAACAGCGTATCTAGCTTTTACTGGAAAAGTTTTTCTTGGAATACAGATAAAGATTTTCTATTTTTCTGTTTTGCTTTCTGGAAACTTCACTTTATTCACTATAGACTTTTCATTTATTAGAGGTAAACGAGGGTTAACTGCCTTCCAAATGCCAATTATATCCTTTGCTATTATTTTAGAAATATGTACCTCTGTTAAGTCTGGATATGTATTTAAAAGGAAATAGCTGTATTGGATGACTTGCCGGAAAATGGGTGGTTCCGTTTTATCTAATGGGGCAGGTGGACCTGAAAATTTTCTTGCATCTTTACTGCGAGTACAAATTGTTGTGCGTCTTTTTTCCAACCATTTTTATTGAAATATCTTGAAGGAAAATATATTGTAGTAGGTTATCAGGCGTTATACACATTTACTCAATATTAGTTAATTAAAATTGAAAACAATTAAGCAACATGAAATCCAACCATCTTATTTATTTTTGATCGGTTTATGGTTTTGGTAAATGGCGACAAAATAATAAAATAAATAAATTATTTATTTAAAATAATTAAGTATTTTTAGTAATGAAAACCACATTTTCTAAAAAATATACAGAATAAATCTAAAATTTTTACAATAGAGAAACAATAAATTTTGAATAAATATTTACAGCATCTAATTTTACTGAACCCCCCCCCCACCCCACCCCCACCCACGGGGTTAAACTTAGACAAGGTCAGTTTTTCATATGGGAAAAGCTGAAACAGCATTGGAGAAAAAATTTTTTAAATTGCCTTAGTCTAGAAGGATTTCTTTTTTATTGACCAACGTCTGAACTTTGAATTTTAAACAATGAAAAATAACTTTTAAATAAAAACTTGCAATCTCTTTTTTTAAGTAATCAAGTCTGTAATATTAACTTATAATAAAATTACATTGTGTTACATATAGGGGGGTAAATTTTGTAAAACAATAACATTGAAAATATAAGAAAAAAAAATAAAACAGAAATATTTAAAAATTTTCTATAAAATAATTAAGTCTATTTTAAATTTTTAAAAATACATGTAATTAGAATGTTATGCAACAGAAAACTGAATGAATCCACGTGGAAATCACTGTGAATGTAAACAACAATTAAAAAAGTGTCTTTATTTACTAACGTTTTCAGTAATATGCCTTCAAAACCAAACGAACACTCTCGATATTTTTTACTTGAAAACAACTTACAAGTTTTTATTAAATATGCATATAAAAATATTAATTTAAAAATGAAATGTATTGAAATGTTTTTACACGTGTTTGAATGACAATATTTAGACACTAATATAAACAATATCAAGGGGATATAATTCCATATCACGAGAATTTCACCGTTTTTTTTTTAAATTGGAATTTGTATTTTAAACTATATATATAGTATATATTTAAACTATATATATAGTATATATTTAAACTATATATATAGTATATCATTTTTTATTAACTGTTATTCTATTTTTAGAAGACGACATGAATATTTATCATGAAAAATATAGTTTTACATCTAAATATTGCATTTATTTGTTTTAATGCCTAGTCTTCATTTTACCGGCGTATGGTTTGATAATTGTATATATATATATATATATATATATATATATATATATATATATATATATATATATATATATATATATACACTTGTGCCCGATATTATTCATACCCCTCGGATCTTTGAGATTTCTATAAGATTATTGCTCAAACCAGAAGGTAGACAATATTAAAGGGATTTCAAACAATAAATCAAGCATAAGCATTTAATTTAAACTCAACAAATAAATAAATTATGCAAGTTTGAAACATTATACAAAGAAAAACAATAATGGCACTAGTTCAAAATTATTCATACCTCTCTTACTAATAGTCAATAGCATGCCCTTTATTCTTAATAACTGCCTGTAACCGTTTTGGATATTTATCAACAAGGTTTTTACAAGCATCAACACTGATTTTTGACCATTCTTCAATGCAGTAGTTCTCCAAATCCCTCAAATTTCTAGGTTTCCGCTTTTTAACCTCAGTTTTCAATATGTGCCAGAGGTTTTCGATAGGGTTCAGGTCGGGACTCTGGCTAGGCCATTCCAAAACATTAATTTGATTATTCTCAAACCATTTCTTGACTATTTTGGCAGTATGTTTTGGATCATTATCCTGTTGAAGGACCCAGTTTGGTCCTAAATGGAGCTTCTCCGCATCCTGTCTAATGTTTTTTCTGGAGTATCTCCAAATATTGCTCCTTCTTCATGGTTCCATCTATCTTGACCAAACTACCTGGACCACTAGCCGAAAAGGAGCCCCAAAACATTAGGCTACCACCACCATGTTTCACCGTGGGTATGGTGTTCTTTGGGTTGTAAGCTTCTCCTTTCTTCCTCCAAACGTAAGAAGCACCCATATGGCCAAACAATTCAATTTTTGTTTCGTGAGTCCACAAAATACTTGAGAAAACGGACTCTGGAGAATTCACATGGTTCCTAGTAAACTTTAGACGTGCTGCAAGGTGTTTTCCGGTGTGCAATGGAGTCCTTCTTGGTCTTCTTCCTTTCAGACCATTTTCATGCAGAGTCCTTTGCAATGTTTGCCTTGATATTTTTATGCCAGAAGACTCAAGATTTTCTAAAATGTCCTTAGTAGTGGTGGTTGGATTTGCATTAACACTTCTTACAATATTCCTGGTGGCTCTAGCAGACAGTTTCCTTTTCCTTCCTCTACCAATCAAGTTGTTTGTTGTGTGGTGGCTCTGGAATTTTTTGATGATGCTCTGTACTGTAGCTGTAGGGACCTCAAATTTCTTGGAAATTGACTTTTAACCTAAACCATCCTTATGTGAATTCGCAATTTTAGTCCTAAGATCATTACTAAGCTCTTTTTTCTTCCCCATTCTAATAATTTTTATTCTTTTATTGGTTTTCAGTTGATATCATTTTAATTTCTGATAAAATGCAAAAAAAACGAAATGAAATTAATCAAAGGTTGTATAAAAGCATTCAAAATAAGAATCAAACAGGAAACAAACAGTCAGAAACTCGATTAATACTGAAAAAATAAGGGGGTATGATTAATTTTGAACATTGCAGATTTTATAAATAGCTGTATATTTCTTTTATTACAAGTATCCCGAGATTTTAAGATGACGAAAATGATCAGAAGAGGTTTATTAAGAATATGTATCAATATGGACGTAAACAATAAATTCTAACAAAGTTACACCTAATAAACTCAATTTTCAAGGGGGGGTATGAATAATATCGGGCACAACTGTATATATATATATATATATATATATATATATATATATATATATATATATATATATACAGTGATGATCATATTTATTGGCACGGTAAAATAAAAGTTAAATTTTGTCTAATAAATTCTAAAAAAGGGATTAAATTAAAGAAAATAACAAAGTATATTATGTATTTTTAACTGGCCTTTCCGATGCAGCAATCGGATTTTAGAAAAAATAAATAACAAAGGAACAACAAACATAATTGCAAAAAACCCTTGTTCAAAATTATTGGCACGATTTATTTAATAATCAATTGTATAGCCTTTGGCCTTGATTACCTTCCTCAGTCGCTTTTCATAGTTTACAACCAAGTTGTTGCACTCTTCAGTAGTAATTTTAGCCCACTCTTCCTGACAATAATCCTCCAATTGAATAAGATTCTTAGGCTTCCTTTGCATTACCCTCAATTTTAATATTCTCCATAAATTTTCAATTGGATTAAGGTCTGGGCTTTGTGATGGCCACTCCAAAACATTAATATAATTGTCCTCAAGCCATTTCTTAGTCAGTTTAGCCGAATGCTTTGGGTCATTATCTTGCATGAACCACCAACGACGACCAAGTGAGAGCTCTTTAGCAGAGTCTTTCAGGTTTTCATCCAATATTTTAACATAATCTTCCTTTTTTATGCTACCTGTGACCTTAACAAGTCGCCCTGGTCCAGAGGCAGCAAAGGATCCCCAAAACATCAAACTGCCTCCACCGTGCTTCACTGTGGGTATGGTGTTCTTAGGCAGGAAAGCTTCGCCAGATTTTCTGTAAATGTAAGACACTTTATTATGGCCAAATAACTCTATTTTCGTTTCGTCAGTCCATAGAACACGTTTCCAGAATGCAATATCTTTATCAATATGACGTTTTGCAAAGGCTAGCCTTGCTTTCAGGTGC
>NC_136506.1:72067801-72070301 GCF_053919585.1 Euprymna scolopes
TTTGGATATTATTATGAAATGCCGCACAACTGTTCTTGTCTATAACGGGAAACAATGGGCAAAAAATGGGCAAAACAACTTTTTCGGGGTATCAATGGGATCGCTGGACTCTGCAGAGGCAGCAGATCTCGTTGGACTTTATATCATTCATAATTTAACGAACGATAATATTATTGATAGAAGGGACATGGGCCTATATCGTGATGATGGGCTGATAATAGTGAAGAATGCTACAAGTGTTAAATGCGATCAGATTAGGAGAGCAATCCATAGGGACATGAAAAATTTTGGCCTAAAAGTAGAAGTTAATGCTAACTTAAAACAGGTTGATTTCCTTGACGTTACTTTAGATCTGGATTTAAATGCTTATAAACCATATATGAAGGATAACGCTAATCCTATTTATATACACCCGCAGTCTAACCATCCACCATCCATTATTAAACATATACCGTTATCTATAGAAAGTAGAATAAGTAACAATTCATCTAATGAAGTAACTTTCAATAATTGCAAAGCTATTTATAATACAGCACTTAAAAATAGTGGATATAAGGACATAGAGATAAAATATAAAGTAAATAACACTAGCACAAATGGATCTAGAAATCGTGGTAGGAAAATTATTTGGTTCACACCCCCCTTTAACATTATGTTGAAAACAAAACTTGGTGCAAAATTTTTACAACTTATTAATAAGCATTTCCCACCAAATAATATATTACATAAAATATTTAATAAAAATACATTAAAATTAAGTTACAGCTGTAGTGATAATTTGGAAAGGATTATAAAAAAGCATAATGGAAGAATTTTAAAGACGACTAATAGAGAAGGGGAGAATACTAGTGCAAACACTGCGGTGAATAAATGTAACTGTAAAAAACCTGAGGAATGCCCAATAAAAAATGAATGTCTGACCTCATCGGTGGTATACCAAGCAAGGATATTCCCGGTGGAGAACCCAAGGGACGAAAGATTCTACATAGGGAGTACCCAAATGACTTTCAAAAATAGATTCTATGGACATACACGCTCGATGAATAATCAAACATATGAAAAGGACACTTCCTTATCGTTATATTACTGGAAATTAGTTAGAGAAAATAAAACACCTAGTATAGAATGGAATATTATTAGAAGGGCCAATACTTGCCACTCATTGAACTCACCATGTCTATTATGCTTATCAGAAAAACTTGAGATAACTAGGTTTAAAGACCGAGAAAAATTATTGAATATTAAACAAGAAACTGCTATATCCTGCAAACATTTCAGAATACATGCACTTAAGGAACTCTAAATTAGGATAATGGAACTGCTATAAGTACAACTAACCCCCATCAAATAACCCCCCCCCACAAAGAGGATAAGTGAGGTCGCAACTATAATCATACCCATATGGGTTACGTAAGTCACTTAATATTCTACTTCATCGAGCAGTTATGGTATTACTAGCCGAAATAAGTACCTGTATGAAGGTATATTTGAACTAAATGAGTAATAGATCGTTTTGAGTGAAGCTCGTAATAATGTATGCATATGGATATTTTTGGGTGTGTACATGTATGGATATATGATCTTTATATACCCGGGTAGGAAAAATAATTTATTAATATAAAAAAAAAAAAAAAAAAAAAAAAAATAGAAGAAATAAATAGATGAAAGAAAGTAAGGAATGAAGGGTGAATGGAAGAGAAAGGAATAAGGGTATTAGAGTGAATAAGCAAAGATGAAGGTAAGTACTACAATATATAAGCTTATATACTAGGTTTGTATAACCTAAATACTCTGATTTCTGTCATATGTTATTATATATTATTATTGTGTCGTGATACATCTTATGGATATCTGCCTTACCATCGAAAGAATCTTTGTTAAATATGAGCATAACCCGATGAACTTCATGCTGAATTCAATATAAATTTTTACGTAGTGTCATTTTTACGGTAAAAACCTACAACTTAGGAAAGTGTAACAAGCGGATGGGGCCATGAAACATAACTAGACGTGTGGAATTTGATAGAAAAAGTGAATTTATATAGTAGGTGTATTCATGTCTGTTTCTACTTTAGATGTATCATTTGGTGGCACGGTACATGTATGCATGTATATATATATGTCTATATTTGTGTGACTTTGGATATATAAGTGTATTTTACGTATGCATGTATGTTTGTATGTTTATATATATATATATCTGTATCTATGTATCTGTGTGTATGTTTGTATGTGGATGTGTCTCTGTGTCTATTGTATGTAGATATATGTATACACACGTATATTTCTGAACTATTAGAATAGGCTGCCTCGTATAGAATTGTTGTAACAATATAGATTACAAAAATGTATGGATGTCCGAATGTTGTTTATATATATGTTATATATGTATGTATGTGTGGATATGTATATGTATGCCTGTTGTGTGTGTGTTTATATGTATGTATGTGTATATGTATATATATATATATATATATATGTATATGTATGTATTTATGTA
>NC_136506.1:72072801-72075301 GCF_053919585.1 Euprymna scolopes
TTTTTTTAGTTTAAAACTTAAAAGACGCTACTTTTATTGAACACTTATTGAACAATAAGAACACTGCCGTACCAGACCACAAACCAGGCTTATCAACCCCACCAGACCCGAAATTGGCAGAATCAGCAAAACAATTCTTGAAAGAATCAATAAACAAATCAAAAATAAATTCAACCTAACCCAGTGGATTAACACCGAAGACACCATTAATTGGTTCAAAAGAATACCTAACAAGAACAAGGCTGCATTTATCCAATTTGACATAGTTAATTACTACCCTTCTATTTCTAAACGCCTTTTTTATATTGTCTTGGATTTAGCTTCTACCTTCTCCGATGTTCAACCATCTGAAACTGACATCATTCTGAAATTCCGTAAAACTGTCCTACTAAGTCAGGACTCTCAATGGACTAAAAAAGACCAACCTACCTCCTTTGACCTTGCGATGGGTGCTTTTGATGCAACTGTGGCTACTGACTTAGTAGGCCTTTTCATCCTATATAATCTCACAAAATTTATCCCCAACAACAACGTGGGACTTTACAGAGATGATGGCCTTATCATTGTTGAAAACGCAAACGGTCCAAAGTGCGAAGGCATTAAAAAGAACATCATCAAGGAACTGAAGAATATGGATCTAAAGATTGAAGTAACTTCCAACTTAAAAACAGTAAATTTTCTTGATGTCACCTTTAACCTCCCTAATAATACCCATGAACCATACACTAAAAATAATACATACCCACTATATATACACCCTATGTCCAACCACCCCAAACACATTATTAAACATATCCCTAAATCAATAGAAAAAAGACTTAGCACAAACTCATCTAACTCCAGCATTTTTAACCTACACAAACCCTTCTTTGAAAATGCTTTAAAGAAATCTGGATATTCCAACCCTAATATCACATACTTGGACCCTAATAAACCCAACAATACAAATAGGAATAACAGATCCCGCAAAGTCCTCTGGTTTAACCCTCCCTATAATAATATGATAAAAACTAAATTAGGTAAAAAATTCTTCATGCTTCTTAATCACCATTTCCCCCCTAGTAATATTCTACATAAAATTTTTAATAAGAACACTATTAAGCTACGCTACAGTTGCACAACTAATCTAGAAAATAAAATTAAAAAACACAACAATAAAATACTAAATAACCACAACTATAATAACAATGGTCAAAATAACTGTAACTGCCTTAACAAACCCCAATGCCCGCTCCAGCAAAATTGTCTCTCAACAAATGTGGTTTACAAAGCAACTATTGCCCCTGCTGAAGACCCACAAAACCAAAAATTTTACATTGACCTCTCAAGCACCACGTTCAAAGACAGATTTAGAGTGCATAAATGCTCCCTAAATAACCCCAACCACCCCAATAGTACTTCATTAACTAACCACTATCTACTACTTACCCGAAACAACCTCACCCCAATTATTAGCTGGGAAATTCTAAATAGAGCTAGTACCTGTAAATCACTAAACTCCTCATGTTATTTATGCTTAACTGAAAAATTACTGATTACTAACTTTAGAGATAGAGATAAGCTTCTAAATAAAAAAACTGAAACCTCACTTAATTGTAAACATTATAAATCTCACCTCTTAAGCAACTTCTCACCCTTCTAGTAATAACTATAACCCACCCCTAAAATCTAACACTAACGAATTACACACACCCTATTTACAACCGAAACTATATAGTCCCCCATTCATTCTAAAAGAACCCCTCCACAGAACCCCCACCTATTTATCCCACCATTTTTTAGCTGCATCTCTCTTTACCTAACTCATTTTTGTACCCCCCCCCCTTTGCCTTAATCACTCCTTATGTCATTATTTAAAGGTTCTCGCCTCATAGTTTCTTATTGGCTATTTCCATGGTTAAGTCTCGATTTCTAATATTTCAATTTCGTACTTATCACAATTGGTATCCTCTGACTTGCCTCTTGGTCTATTATCTACTTGTTAACAACTAATCATTTACTTACCTTCTACTTTAATTATTTAATTTACCATCTACATATAACATATATTATATATTTTTCTCTTATATTTACCTCTTACTAATTCTCTCAATAATAATTATCATATTTTTTAACACGAAGCTTATTTACATATATTTACGTATTTGTGTTTGTACATATACTCAAACACATGCTCCTCCCCCATTGATGTGTGTACATATTTTTTACATGTGTACTCATGTGTATGTATTTGTGTGTTTTTGTTATCTACTTATTATCAACATTTTATTAATAATTATATTAATTTTTATCATGTAATTAACTTACTGATATCCTTACTTATTTTTACTTTATTAAAATAAACCTATAACGTATAATTCACCTATTTACCCTTCTATTTCCCTTTTCTTTCTTTCAACTTAACGCCCGACAATTCAAAAAATTATAAATAATAAATTAAAAAACAAAAAATTAATTTTTTCAATCTCTCCCTGCCCAGCTAATTTATATATATATATAT
>NC_136506.1:72080301-72132801 GCF_053919585.1 Euprymna scolopes
CTGATGCTTTTGAATCGTTTAAGATAAACCAGATTATATTGATAAAGGAAATCCAAAACTATATTAGCAATGTATGAATGTATTTATAATTACATATAATAAATTTATATAGTTAAAAAAAAAAAAAAAAAAAAAAATGTATATATGTAAAAATAAAATATTTTTAACCTTTATATATCTAATTTTAAATAAATAAGAATGTAAATATACAAACTACTAACTATAGTGGGGGTGATAAGTAGTTAAATGGATTAATCCAAATCTTATAAATACAAGAATGATAAATTAAAAAATTAAAAAATGTATCCATTTTAAATGTGGAAATTGATGAATCGCACAGGTAAGAAATTCATTTTTATACTATGAAAAGGTTAGTAATTACAATTAAGAATAGGAAATTGGGGAATAAAAATTTTTGTAACTTGTCTTCTTCCTAAGATTAAGGGTGGTGGTGTTTGATCAACACTGCTGGGGAGCCATGATGTAATACACTGTTTTGTTTTTAAATCCCCGAAACAGTTTTTCATGGTAAACAACTGATGATCCCTTAAAAAATATAAAAATTGGTATTATAGTAAATTTGAGAGTTGATGCAGTGATTGCAGGTGATTAAATGACTTACTGACTAGATGTTTTTTTTAATGAATGATAAAAAATAATTTTTTGTGTGGTTTCAAATGTTGAAAACTTCAAAGACTATATATATATATCCATATATATATATATATCCATATATATATATATATATATATATATATATATATATATATCCATATATATATATATATATATATATATATATCCATATATATATATATATATATATATATATATATATATATACATCCATATGTATATATATGCATATATATATATCCATATATATATACATATATATACATATATATATATATCCATATATATATATCCATATATCCACATATATATATATCCATATATATATATCCATATATCCATATGTATTAATCCATATATATATATATATATATATATATATATATATATATATATATATATATATATATATATATATATATATATCCATATATATATATATCCATATATACATATGTAATTAAATATAAATTATTCATTTATACCTACAGACACTAATGTTTCAGGCTTACGCAATCATCGGTGTAAGGTAACAATTCCTGCTAGTCATGAAGTTCGAACCCAGTCATGCAACTACCTTTTGCTCCATTTGCTGAGCCATGACCTAGGGCCACCAAACAATCACGCCAGACAGGAACAAAGAAAATTTAGAACTATTAAATGTTGAACAAAGCTTCTTTCCCAGAACTGCTCACTTTGTTCCACTGGCCTGCTTCTTGGTTGAATACAATATAGTAGTCTTCAAATCCAATGTAAACAAATTCTTGTTGAGCCGTCCCCATAAATAATTGAATTCTACCCAATTTACACCATTAACGATTACTACACCTTACATTCATTAATGCTTATTCTCGAGTGGCCTTCGGGCCTTGATAAGGGGTGACTTCTAAGTATAATAAAAAAAATAAAAATAACAGACCAACATCTTTTTTGTGCAGATTATTTATCAACTGCTATACTTTGGAATTGCCTCCCTTTTGCTTGCTTCCTGAACTGTTTGAGACTACTTTTTCTTAGTTTTTTGCACTCTAAACAAGGCGTACTGCAACGAGATCATAACGAACTACAATTTGGGATCACATCTAACAGGGGATTGTGGGGACTTGAGTAGTGAGATGTCTGTTTGCGTTATATTTAAAATTCTGCATGTTAGTCACTGCAGTCAAGGAAGCAAGAAACAGGGAGGAAATTCCAAAAACTGTCAGTCCAACGGAAGAAACTATTATAGTACAAGGCTTTCCAGCATTCAAAAGTGAAGGGGTGGGATTTTGCTGCTTATGAGGTTCGTCAAGAATGTATACCTTGAGTGTAGTGCACGAGTTCATCGGATCACATTCCATTAAAATACTTGTAAAACGCGCACAGAGATGCAACATTGTGGTGATGAGACAAAGGCTGAGCTTAGTCGTGCCGATAGCGTGGATAGTACAACATACCTATTAGATTGGAGACTCTTTTTTGGATCCTATCTAAGAGAGAGAGAGACAAGTGGTAGATGCACCATTACAGATGTGATAACAATATTCCATGCATGGGTGAATGGTAGCTTGGTAGAGATATAGGATACTCTCAGGGGTGAGTAATTTTCTAGCATGGTAGAGGGAGCCCACCTTCATTGTAGCAACTTTGGCAATGTTCTCAGTGTATTTGTTCCAATTCATGTTGTCTGTGAATGTTAAGTCGAGATGTTTGAAGGATGAGTCCTCAGGTAAGGTGCTATTTGCCATGGCAACCGGTGGTTGAGAAGTCTCCCTGTAGTTGTTAAAGGAAATAAGCTTAGTCTTAGTAGTATTAAATGTTACCATTTATTTACATAGAGGTTTAGGATACTCTCAGGTGGGAGTAATTTTCCAACATGTTAGACTAGCAGAAATTTAAATGTAATGTGAACTGACATCTCAACTCCCCACAGTCCCATAATGCTTCTGTAGAGATGGTCACTAATAGAAGCCCTTTACATTTCAAATGGCAATATGTCTTGCTTAGGTTGAATAAGTGTAAAAATAAATAAATAAGCTGAACTTCAATCTATGATCCCCCTGTTGCCAAACACTCGTCTCACTACAACCACTATCAACAATTTCCTCAACTTTCTATCTGTGACTAAATCTAAACGTGGATTCCATGAACAAAGCTTCTTTTCTAGAACTGCCCACTTATAGAACTCTGTTTCGCTGGCCTGCTTTCCAGCTGACTACAATATGGTCGTCTTCAAGTCCAATGTAAACAAGTTCTTGCTGAGCTGTCCACTTAAATAATTAAATTATACCCCAATTTTCACCGCTATTACGCTGTTGTCATGATGACCACCGTACACTTATTAATTCTTATCTTCAAGTGGCCTTCGAGCCTTCATAAAAAAAATTGAAAAAAAAAAAAAAGTAATGGCGGTGGCAACAGTTGACTATTTTAAACCAGCAGATGGTGGAGTATGGAGAGTGACGTGTTGGTTGTCATAGTAACTTGTTTATGGTTTCTTAATAAATATTAACCCTCTGCATTGACGCCTAGTAACCAAATATTAAAAAAATAAATAAATAAAAACACAAAACGCAACAATATTTGTAGAACTTGTCTGCATCTGATTTATTGGTGCAGCAGATGTTATTTCATGTGTTGTTGGGGCAGGCGGGTGGGCGTAGGCGAGAGAGCAACAGTTCAAAGCGTGATCTCGTCACTCCCACAAGAATAACTTAACCCCAGCTGCCTACACCATTAAGCACCATCCCCACCCACCTTTGTTTCACCTTGTCAGGTGATGTCAGAAATTTCAAAGATTTTTAAATGATTAAATTCTGACTTATATCGAATAAAAGCAGCATCTATAATATAAATCTCGCCTGTCTGTTTAAATGTATGTATGTATGTATGTATGTATGTATGTATGTATGTATGTATGTATGTATTTTTTTTTTTTTTTTGTTGGAAGCAGTTGGCAAAGTATTTTCCAGAGTTCTACTCAATAGATTGTTAAAGTATATTTGTCCATCCGTCATTCCAGAAAGCCAAAGTGGGCAGAGGAACCACGGACATGATCTTCTCTGCTCGGCAGTTGCAGGAGGAATGT
The DNA here is from genome assembly GCF_053919585.1 of Euprymna scolopes. Classification (NCBI taxonomy): domain Eukaryota; kingdom Metazoa; phylum Mollusca; class Cephalopoda; order Sepiida; family Sepiolidae; genus Euprymna; species Euprymna scolopes. Next base: position 72,084,005 of record NC_136506.1, read on the forward strand.
ACTGAACACCGTGTTCTGCTTTATCAGGTTTTTGTTGATTTGACTAAGGCTTTTGATACAGTGAACAGAAGTGCCCTATGGATAATTCTGGGGAGGTTGGGATGCCCACTTCAATTTCTACAATTACTCAGGAAGCTCCACACTAATATGAAGGCTCGCCTGAACTTCAACGGATGCCTGTCGGAACCCATCTCGGTTGACAATGGTGTGAATCAGGGTGATATCCTAGCACCTACACTTTTTTCAATTTATTTTGCAACTATGTTATCGTATGCCTTTAGGGAATGTTCTCTAGGTGTTTATTTGCGTTTCAGAACCACAGGTAGGGTCTTTGATCTTCATCGTTTTCATGTTTCTACAAGGACCTTTCAGCACCTGGTTCATGAATTGCTTTATGCAGATGACGCCGATCTTGTGCCCCATGGGGAGAGGGATATGCAGGGTATCATGGATCTGTTTTTGGGGGCCTGTGCGTCTTTTGGGCTTACTATTAGTCTTAAGAAGACAAAGGTCATGTTCACACCTCCACCCGGTGGTTTGTATGTGGAACTAAATATTTTTGTCAACAACCAGAGACTTGCCGTGGTTGACACATTTGTGTATTTGGGTAGTACTCTCGCCAGAGATGGAACCCTGGATGCTGAGGTTAACTATAGGATACAGCATGCCACTAAGGCTTTTGGTGGTTTAGAGAAGCGAGTATGGTCTGACAAGGGTATAACTATTCATACAAAGATCAGTGTCTATCAATCTTGTATTTTACCATCCCTGCTTTACGCTTCTGAGGCCTGGACAACTTATGGTAGACACATAAACGTCATGGAGAGAGTGCATCAGAAATTCCTGAGACACATTCTGGCCATCAGGTGGAGCACTTTTATATCTGATATAGATGTTCTCATGCGGGCTGACGTACCTTGTATCGAGAAGTTGATTATATGCAACCAAATAAGGTGGGCTGGACATCTGACAAGGATGGACGATGATAGATTGCCAACACGCCTGTTCTATGGTGAAATTACACAAGGAAAGCATCCACAACATAAACTGAGGAAACGCTTTAAGGATAACATCAAAGATAATCTTAAAGCTCTTGGTATTGATGTGTTCAGTTGGGAAAGTGCTTCCAATGATCGTAAAAAGTGGCGCTCCTTGGTCTATCATGGCTGTGATAGTTTTGAGAAGAAAAAATATGAGCGTGCAAAAATGAAGCCTGATATCCGGAAGAAAAATCTGTCAGATATATTAGGTCTGTCGGAGGATTGCATGCAGAACCACACCTGTGATTTATGCGGTAAAATGACTTTATCCGGAGCTGGCCTGGCTAGCCACAAGCGTTCACATGGAGATCAATCTTTCTTTGATGGGTGAAAACATTGCAAGGCACAGATGTTCTGTTTGCTCTGTGGTCTGTAAATCGAGTGCAGGCCTGAAGCGTCATATGAGCGTCCACAGTAGAACAGCATCAGTTGGCATCCCTCAATCTCAGCTTAAGTGTGACCTTTGCAACAGACTGTGTAAGAGCAGAGCTAGTCTGAAGAGCCACCTTCGTTCCCACAGAAAATAGGATTTGATGCATTTTGATCACATTTCCACATGTGTATATGTATGTGTGTATAGGTTGTATATATGTGTATAATAATAAAAAAAAAAGATGTCAAAAACACATGAAAATGAATAAGTAAAGCAGCAATAAAGCAAGGGAAAGATGGTCTTCTTCTGTCAAGAAGTGACAATCACCACAATCACCATGTATGTATGTATGCCTAAAATTTTCGACAATGGCGACAGATTTTCACGAGATAAGTATCGTTTTGAAGCTCGACCCTTCGGACAGCAAATATAAAAAATTTAGCTAAAAACATTCATCGTCAACTAGGCACTTTTCTACAAGGAGGAGTCGCTTTTTTCACCGATATTTTCGAAAGTCATCCCCTCTTTTTGATTGACTAGTTTTAATTTAAACCTCCGCCACTTCCGGTTTGGTGATGGGCGCAACGGCAAAGACGTCACGTTTTTTTCTTTTTCACGTTTTTTTCTCTCCTTCATGGTACGGGTTCAAACCTGCCTGCCTGCTTACTACCACTTTTTTTTTTTTGCTCAATGCACACCTCTAAACACCCGGGCAATGCCGGACAATGCCGGGCAATGCCAGGCAATGCCGGGCACCCAGGTTAGTCAATCTATATAGTAGTCCATAATTACGCTTTGAAAAATGGCCAAATATAATTTTTGAAGACCAAACTGCATCAAAAAAGGTCAAATTCGCAAAATTTAGCTTTTAATGGGTCGATTTGGCAACACTGGACAAGAATGTGACAGTGATCTCTTTTTTATGTAGCCTTGTTTTCGAGTATCATTATAATAAAATATGATCGTTGGTGTAATGGTGTGAGCAAGGAACTCATGGTAATTTTGATATGCAGCGGTTCTCCACTGAAGAAAGAAGTTAGTGAAACATTTGATAAAAAAGGGAGCATTCAAAAGAAACAGGGCAAAAAACACAACATTGTTTGCCAAGAGATGCCGAACTGAAGGAGTAAATTAAAGATTGTCTCTTACAATATGATTTTATTATTTGTATTGAACTATGTAGCACAATATTACTTTCTGAGTATTTATTAGTACTTATTAATTTATTTCATTTGGATCGGTTTTATATTTAAAATACAATAGATATTATTTTCATAGAAATGTTAATAAACTCATATTTGCTGAGTGTTCTGGTTTTTCTGTCTAAAATACTTCTTTTTTTTTGTGCTATCCAGAAAAATATCAGTTTTATCAAAACATATTTAATGATTTAATATATTTCTCATTCCGTGGAATTTCCACAGGTCCTGCTAGTTTTAATTAATAGGCATTGTATTCGTACAAATGCTTTAGTCGATCTAAAATTTCATCTTGAAAACGAAAATCTGCTTTTAAAAATCTTTATTCATAATAATAACCTTTGCACTCTATAACTTGATTCTTTAAAGAGGCGAACTGCAACCATAACCCGGAAGAAAAACAATGGGTTTATCTCCATTCGTCGCCAGGTTGTTCTGAAACGCTCTTAAAACTCATACTAGTTGACTTAATATCTACCTACTGGCGTATATAAGAATACACCTTTTTCAAAAAATGCTGTTAATTTTAGGGGTTTTTTTTTTCTCTTTATTTTTCTGGTGATATTAACCCTGAGAGATCAGCCTCTCATGAAGAGAGAAAAGTATACGTCCGATGATGTTGATTTGAATTGTTTTGGTTTTCTAGTATTTTCAAATTAACCTTATGGTTGATTTCAAAGTTGTGACCAAACTTCAATCTGAAAAAAAAAAAAAAAAAAAAAAAAACGATATCTGATTATGTAAAACATAATTTTGAATACAGTATAACGTTGAAATGTAACACATTTTGTAGTAATAGTTATACAATTTTCAAAATGGTGTTTCCCGCGTTTTCTAACTCTTTGTGTTTATCTTGCATAATTAAAATTAATATGTCTCTTTATTTCGGTATCATCCTCGTTATTATAGCAGGTTGGTGCAAAAGTTTTTGACGATTTAAAATTTCATCATGACAAGTGAAGCATGTATGGTCCCCCCGTGAGTGTACAAAAAATGAGGCATAAAAAAAGTTCAGCATTTGCTTCCTCCCCCTAAACCTAAAAGTCCCCAGGTGAAAATGAACAAACGGTGCATTTTAGGACCAAACATATATAAATTTGAGTTCTGCGCCATGCAAAAAAAGAAATGACTAAGTCCATCATTTGCCCCCCCCCCACTACCATTTAGCCCCAAAAGTCCCCAAGGCCTTAACATATTTAAATTTGAGTTCAGCACCATAGAAAATTGCTAAATAGACATACACAGAAAATTTTGGACAAATATGGTAAAATAAACCCAAAAATGGAGTGATTTTATTAGCCCTAAAAAGAATTATCGCGAAGTATAGACGAACAAAATTATATAGAAATCAGTTACAACTTTTCAGAAAGTTTTATAAAAATCCAAGGCATCAATTTTTTTTAATTAGCACAAAAGTGTCAATTTTAGCCATTTTAACCCGAAAAGCACCCCTAGGGAGAGCAACCAGAGTTTTCCTGGGAAATCCGTTCTGTTACCTTTTTCATGTTTAATGTGTGTGCAAATTTTTTAAAATTCCAAGGCGTAGTTATTGGGAAAAGTGTGGACTGACGAACAGCCGAACGGACAAGGGTGAATTTACAGATCCACCCTTCTATTGTCGGGGGTGGGGGATAAAAAATAAAAGGCTCTGCATTTGACAATCTTTATTTATAACAACACTGCCATTTCTCTATAACTTGATTCTTTAGAGATGCGAGATGCACTTCTCTATAAATTAATAGTAAACAAAAACTCAGCACAGGAGGTTAAACCAACCCATTTTTGAAACAACAACGAAAATGTTAATTTCAGCAGCAGAAAGTTAAACAGTGTCCGAATGAAGAAAAAGAAAGAGCTGAAAGTTCTTTGGGCTGTCGAAGGTCGGCCAGCAGCTATCTTCAGACGAAGATCGTCAATACTGGATCGTCCAGTGGTTTGGGACAGGAAAAAAAGAGAAAGGATGTCTTTCTTCCCTCTGGTCACCGACTGTGATTTCCAAAGAAGCTAAAAAAAGTTGCTTTTATGTTTTTTTTTTAAATAATTAAAAAAAAATTTTTTTATTTTTTCAATCACGCATAATAGCTTGCTTTATCGATGTATGCATTCCTTAAGACACATTATACGAGTGCACGTTCTGTGTCAAAAAACGATAGAAAAGAATAATTATGCTTAAGTGGTGTAGACACAGTATTATTTATATTCATTAAAATTAAAAATAGAAATAAGAACGTCTCAATCTGGAAATTTTAAAAAGAAACAAAAATGTGTCAATCGGTATAGAAAAAAGAAAACGCCTCATTACTAAATAGAGTGAAGTAATTCTTTCTGATTTCATTTAAGACTGTGAGTATTTGTCAAACTTGCTATTTGCTTTCTATCTTCCTCTAAACACTTGAAATAGTTTTTTACTTGTTAACTTTTATGTGATGGGAAGGATATATATTTAAATATATGCAAATAAATATGCATTGGTCTGCATTTGAAAGTGGAAGATCGTTCATCTGAAATCGGTGCCTTCTAATGTAGTCACTTCAAGAGTCAGGTGATGCAGTGACCTTGGAATGTATTAGGGGCCTCAGATCATTGGAAACAGATAAGAACAAAAATCAGGCACGTGTTATATGATGGGATCTTCTTGAATCCCCACGTTGTGGGTTCTCCTCCATTCTCATGGTCTATTCACTTCATTAACAGAATTCACTGGTTTTGGTGTATCAGTCAAGATTTCTTCTTCTTCTTCTTCTTCTTCTTCTTCTTCTTATTATTATTATTATTATTATTATTATTATTATTATTATTATTATTACTATTGGCGCTTCGACACTAGGGACGAAATTTTGTAGTCGATAAATAGAGTTTTCAGATAAAAAAAAAAACGATAGTTTCTATTGATTTTTTTGTTAATTCTAATAAATTACAATGGTAGCTTCCAAATTATGCAGTCGAAATTACCTGAATATTACTGAATTATTAAAAAAAACAACAACAACAACTTTAATCGTGTAAGCAGATGAAAAATTGCCGCCATCTTGTTTAGATCTAAATTTGCCTTTTTTTCTGGGGTTCTTGGCCTTCGGGCCAAGATCAAAGTGTAGTATCTGCCGGAACAGATACTGCAAGCAAAGACAACCCCACATATAAGACCTTGGTCAATGTAGGGGCAACCCTTCATACCAATTGTCACTATCCAGCTCCCCTACTCCCTGGGGAGTTGGTCCCCATTTCCCCTTCACTCCTCACATTAAAAATCGGCCTTGTGCCTAATTTGCTCGGTGGAGGAACAAATAAATACCCTGTTGTTCTTGGCCTTCAGGCCGGGATCAAAGTGTAGTATCTGTTCTGCAGATGCTGCACTTAAGATAATTTGTGCCAGTGAATGGAGGGGAAACCCTTTATACTGGGACAATTATTATTTTTGGTAACCAGAGTGCCCCCTTTTTGCCTACTTTAGGGGAGCTGGTTTTTACCCCACATTAAAAACGGCCTTGTGCCTAATTTGCTTGGATGGGGAAGCAAATAAATACATTAAATCTAAATGAAAAATTACCTCCCTTTTGAACTCTTCTGTGTCTTACGATCGTTTTCATCAAATTCTATTTTATATTTTCTTTAATAAATAATTTTCTACCTTATCGATTTTCGTAATTTTTGGATATAATCATCTTAAAAATATGAGGATGACGTAGATACCATTTCCTTCCAATAGTGTAGAAGCGCATTATTATTATTATTATTATTATTATTATTATTATTATTATTATTATTATTATTCACTAGGAATTTTCACACAGGCCATCAAAGATTTCCTTTTGAGAACAACCTGTGGTGTTCACTGGAGTCTGAGTGACAATGAGTCTTCCTAGATTTGCAGTACTTTCCACCTCTTATGATAACCTTTACAAATGAATTTGCATTATCGTAACAGCCGTTTACCATTGATTTCTCATTGGTAGCAACCATTGGTCTTCACTGGAATTTGGGTGGCAATAAGCCTCCCCAAGATCCCAGTCCTCTTCATACTCATTAAGTGGAGGTTTGGTTAGTGCTTTCTCTCCCCGGTCTTTCCATCCTCCTTGACCATTCTCAATTATTTGGCGTGGTATCAGTTGATGCAGACACTCCTTTGGAGGGGGGGTATAACTTACAATTTTACAGTTTCAGTTTCCATGATTCTGTGTGATATTTCTTTATGTTTTACTTCTGTAGACGTTTCTACATGTCCGGCTAGCACCTGTAGTTCATTTGTATTGATCTCCAACTTCAAAGGTTTTCTTTAATATTTCAGCCGTTTTCATTATTGTTATCCATTGCATTTTCTCAGCCATTCCTCTGATTCCAATTTCTCCCATTATTTTTTCAAAGTTTTCCGAGATTGTTCCTAGTGCTGCCACTATTATTGGTGTTAGCTTGACTTTCTTCATCTTCCATATCCGTTTGAGCACTCGGGCCAGCTTCGTATATTTGCTTCACTTCTTCATCACCTCGATCTTCACTTTGCGGTCTGCTGGAACAATGAAATCTACAATCTGTCAAGACTTTTCCTTTTTGTTAACAATTATGACATCCGGTCTTCTTGTTTGAATAGGTTTATCTGTTTGTACGTCCGTATTTTATAGAATTTTGTGCTTTTTTGTTTTCAAGTACTGCTACTGGTTTGTGTTTGTACCATTTGTCAGGGTGCTCAAGATTCAGTTGTCTGCATTATTCCTCACTTGATGATGTCTATTCTTATATTTGCTTTTTTTGGGGGGGGGAGGGGGGCTAATTTGCTGCATTCTGCATATCAAGTGGTTTATGGTTTCGTCTTTTAATTTACAGAGCCTGCATTTGCTGTTTTCTTGTGTTTTGTCGACCTTTGCTTTGTTGGTTCTAAATTGAAATCCTAATAACAGCCACAGAACATAAAGCAATTATTATTATTATTATTATTATTATTATTATTATTATTATTATTAATATTATTATTATTATTAATATTATTATTATTATTAATATTATTATTATTATTAATATTATTATTATTATTATTAATATTATTATTAATATTATTATTATTATTAATATTATTATTATTAATATTATTATTAATATTATTATCATTAATAATATTATTATTATTAATATTATTATTACTATTATTATTATTATTAATATTATAATTAATATTATTATTATTATTATTAATATTATTATTATTAATATTATTATTATTATTATTAATATTATTATTATTATTACTATTATTATTATTAATATTATTATTATTATTAATATTATTATTAATATTATTATTATTATTATTAATATTATTATTAATAATATTATTAATATTAATATTATTATTAATATTATTATTATTATTATTATTATTAATATTATTATTAATATTATTATTATTATTATTATTAAAAAAACTAGCAGATTGTAGACTTCTCAGTACCCTGGGACAGGAATGTGAGAGAGAAGGAGAACGAGAAGTGAAGCAATTATGCTGCATTGGCCTTGAAGATAAGGTATATATACGGGGTTAAAACACAAATAATCCCGGTCGTAGTTGGTACACTAGGAGTAATATCAAGCCGTCTGAACAGACAATTGAAAAAACTAAAAATCCTCGATGTTTTAGGTGGCCTTCAAACCTCTGCTATTGTAGGTACCACCAACATCCTTAGAAAAACCCTTGATCTTTGAAGCTCCTTGTTTGGAGCCGGGATTGAGGGAAATCCTCTGGAAATGAATCCCAATGAAGCGACAACAAATACTGTTTAATTTGTTCATCATATAATAACCCCCAATTCTTGAAGAGAAAAAGAAAGCAGCACAAGCAAAAGAGAACAATTCTGTTTACCAATGAAACACATCTGCTTGCCCACTTCCTGTTCCCATGATGTCACAGCCAGAGCACCCAATCTTCCTTGAATCTTAATAAGAAAATTCAATTCTACCTAATTTTTAAAGCTTATGTGGAAATTTATCTTACAAATTCGTGTAGTGAGCCAACACTACTACTACTATTACAGCATACCCTCGCCATTTCTCTTTCTCTTTCTCTCTATCTTTCCCTTTCGCTTCTTTCCTTCCTTCCTTCCTTCCTCCTTTTCTCTCTATGTGACGAGAGGTTTTAGCCAATCAGGACGGAGAACAGTTCTAGAGGGAAAGAAGAAGATACAAAAAAGAAATCCAAAGCTGGAGGACGACTGAAACCAAGACGAAGAGACGAGTTGTTCTAGAGTCATTACACAAAATGAAAAATCCCGAACTTTCTATGACCTGTTACAACTTCCTGCAACCTTGGATGCTGAAACGTATATAAAAAACGTTTCGTTTTTGAGATGCCTTGTTTCTTTGTTATTATTATGCTCAGGTCGGTTTCCCGTCTTCTTATTAATTTCGACAACTCCAGCCGAAATGGTGACCTACCAACGAAAGTTACATTATGGTAACCGCCATATCCTATTCTTACAGACCAGTCATCGGATAAGGATTACTCATCTAGTAAGTAGCGCAATCCTGGAAAAGGAGTGGCACCTTTCTCTACATTTTGGTGCACTAGTTAGAAAAAGTGAGCCTTTGGGTCGCCGTCGACTATGGTTGACAGTTTTACTTTTTTTTTTTTTTTTCTTTTTTTTTTTTTTAATATATTCCATTATTTGAAGATGATTCAAAATTTCCCATGACGACATCATCAATATTTCATGGTGAAAGTTTCTCAGCAGAAAGATTTATAAAATTCGTCTGTTCTCACTTTGAAATGGAAAGACTAATAGAATTAATTAATCTTGAAGAATTGTCCGTGAAATATTTTGTTAAAAATTTATGGGAACATTTCTGGAATTATCACAACATCAGAGTTGCGTTCTTTAGCAAACAAATAAGAATTTTTCAAGCTGCAAACCAGAAGCCTAGTTTTAATTTTTAAAAATCTTTTTTTAATTATCGTTAATAGAATTTATACTGTAAAAAAGGATTTAATACACAAATTGAAAGAAACTGGAATCTTAGGAAGATCTCCAACATTCCAGCAATTATAGAGCCAACTGGACTCATCTATCTTTCTATCTATCTATCTATCTATCTATCTATCTATCGAAAAATAGGTTTAAATCATAAATAGCTTCACCTTCAATTGGGCACTTTTCTACAGAGGGAGGAGGGGGGGCTTTTTTCATCGATATTTTCGAAAGTCATCCTCTCCTTTCTATTGTCTAGCCTTAATTTAAACCTATGTCAGTTTTGGTTTGGTGATGGTCGTAACAGCAAAGGTGTCAGGTTTTTTTCCCCATTCTTTTCCTCCTTTGCAGTACGGGTTCGAGCCTGTCTTCCTACAACAATTTTTTTATTTTTTTTTGCGCAGCATACACCTGCAAACACCCGGGCAATACCGGGCTGAAATGCTAGTATATACATAAAAGTGAACGTGTCTGTGTATCTGTCTGTGTGTCTGTGTATCTGTGAGTCTGTGTATCTGTGAGTCTGTGTATCTGTGTGTCTGTGTGTGTACATTTCTCTACACAATAACTCTGTCAATTTTTAGTCTACAGACTCGAAATTTGATATACAGGTTACTGAGATTTGGGAAAATCTTTGTAATTCGTTTTCAGACAGAAATTTGGCTGTTAAGGTATCAAAGTTCAACGATTTGATCTTTGAGATCTCTACCAAACACCTCCTCACATTTTGATATACAGGGTACTGAGATTTGGGAAAATCTTTGTGATCGATTTTCGGCCAGGAATTTGGCTGTTAAGGTGTCAAAGTTCAAGGATTTGACCTTTGAGAACTCTACCAAACTCCTCGGACAATTTCGGGTCGAAACACTTGAAATTTTAGATATCGGTTCCTTGGATGTGGATCTAACTTTTAATTTGATTTGAGCCCAAAACAATAAATGTTAAAGGGTCATAATAGGGGTCAAAGTTAAAAAAATTGACCTCTGCGGTCTCTACAAAATTACTCAGACAATTTCTGGTCTAAACATTTGAAATTTTACATAAAGGGTATTCAGAGATAGGGCAAGCTTTATAATCGGTTTGGGTCAAAAACTTTTAGTTACCAATATATAAATGTATGTATGTATGTTTGCATGTCTGCCTAAAACTTTCCACAGAGGCGACGGATTTTATGAAGATTAGTATCATTTTGAAGTTCGACCTTTCAGATGACAAATATCGAAAAATTGACTAAAAATATTAATATCTTCACCTTCAACTAGGCACTTTTCTACAGGGGAGGGGATCACTTTTTTCACCGATATTTTTTAAAGGCATCCTCTCCTTTCGATTGTCTACCCTTAATTTAAACATAAGTCAGTTCCTGTTTGTCGGTGGTCGTAACAGCAAAGACGCCAGGTTTTTTTCCTCCTTCGAAGTACAGGTTCGAGCCTGCCTTCCTACTACCACTTTTTTTTTTTTTTTTTTGCTCAACATATACATCCAAACACTCGGGCAACGCCGGGCTGAAATGCTAGTATATCTATAAAAGTGAAATTGTCTGTCTGTGTGTCTGTGTGTGTACATTTCCCTACCTAACTACTCTGTCAATTTTCAGTCTACAAATCTCGAGATTTGACATAAGGAGTATTGAGATTTGGAAAAACCTTTTTTATCGGTTTTCGGCCAAAAATTGTGCTGTCAATGGGTCAAAGTTTAACGATTTGACCTTTGCAATTTCTACCAAACTCCTCCGCCAATTTTTGGTCTAAACACTTGCAATTTTAGATGTAGATTACTTCGATATAGATCAAACTTTTAATTTGATTTGAGCCCAAAATAATAAATGCTAAGGGGTCAAAATTGGGGTCAAAGTTAAAATAAATTTGACCTCTGCAGTCTCTGCCAAATTACTCAGCCAATTTCTTGTCTAAACATTTGAAATTTTACATAAAGTATATTCAGACATAGTGCAAGCTTTTTAATCGGTTTTGGGTCGAAATTTTGGCTGCCAATGGGTCAAATTTCAAAAGATTTGACCTTTGTGGTCCCTAGCAATATATTCAGTCAATTTTGGGTCAAAACATTTAAAATTTTACATAAAGGATATTCAGACACACAGCAAGCATTTTAATCAGTTTTGGGGCTAAAATTTTGCTGCCAAAAGATCACAGTTGAAAGAGTTGAGCTTTGCAGACTCTACCAAACACCTCCGCCAATTTTGGGTCTAAACACTTGAAATTTTTTATGTAGGTTACTTGGATAGGAGTCAAACTTTATATATATATATATATATATATATATATATGCACATAAAGTTATGAACAGTACATAGGGCCCGAGCAAAGCCGGGCTGAACTGTTAGTAAAAAAGAATTAAAAAAAAAAAACTATTGACCGAAATGCAAGAGAGATACAAACAACTGCATTTAAAGGTTAAAATTAGAATCTTAAAATTATCTCTTGGTTGGAATGTTTGAGTCTACATCCGGTAGGATGCCCCATCCCCAGCGTGAACAGATGTAGGAAAATTCTCATATATGTCCAGATTTACAACGTTCTGGGAATAATTTCAGGTCACGGTCAGGGAAAAACGCAAGAAAAAATTCTGTATAGACTATAATTAGTTTTATGTTGTTGTTTCTGTTTTTTTTATATTATTACTAAATGAGGAATCATTTCTATTTAAAATCCATTTAGTATTGTGCATGTAAAGTTGGGAAAAGCACATTTGGGATATGTCAACATTATGTGAATAAGCTCAATCGGAACAAAATGGCCACTGAATTTGACCTGATGCAATGTTGATCTAAAAGTAAAACTTGAATTTTACCTCGAAGCGATTCCTCATTTAATAATATTCATTAATAATATAAATTAATAATATTTATTTATTAATATAAATTAATAATATTTATTAATAATATAAATTAATAATATTCATTAATAATATAAATTAATAATATTTATTTATTAATATAAATTAATAATATTTATTAATAATATAAATTAATAATATTCATTAATAATATAAATTAATAATATTTATTTATTAATATAAATTAATAATATTTATTAATAATATAAATTAATAATATTCATTAATAATATAAATTAATAATATTTATTTATTAATATAAATTAATAATATTTAACAAAAAAACATAAAGCCATTATTTTTAGTGAATTTTTATTTTTTGCATTCTTCTCTGATCGTGGCTCTTAAAAGATTATCAACATTTAATATACTAACAAGCAATCAAAATGATCAGAGCTTTAGTATTATACTAGACGCCTACACTCCACTCCTCGCAGAGGTCTAGACAATTCGTCTGGTAGACATATGACATCTGGTTTGATGGATGACGTCATCATTTTATGACATTATCCACTGCGTACGGTAATTCCGACCTCTTTTAATGAATGATGTCAGAAAACGATGATGTTACCCAGTGTGCACGGTGACAAACAAGCAATAAAGCAAGATTCACAGAATTAAAAAGTATACAAAAGAGAAAATGTGGTCCGTTGGGTCACTCATTGAGCTTAGGTTAGTTTGCTTGAATCAGGAAAAAGTGAGTTTGAAAAAACCTTAAATTATTTTTAAATGAAAAGCCAAAATTGAAAATTAGGCTTTCTGTTCTGTTCTCCTCTCTCTCTCTCTCTCTCTCTCTCTCTCTCTCTCTTTCTCTATGGGCTAAATAGTATTATTACTTGTGATTATATTCTCTATTGTTTAATGTCGACTATTCAACTATTCCAATTATTGTTTTTTAGTAAGTTTTCGTACATTTTAGTAAGTTTTAATAAGTTTCAGTAAGTTTTCGTACATTTAATAAACAGAGAGAGGGGGCGAGAGTGATAAACACTGTATAAACTAAGAGAGGGGGATCGAACAACATACATTGGGAGAAGGTGAGAGTAATTGACACAAACTTAGTAAGAGACGGGTCACTTGGGCAGTTAATTGCAAATGACTGTTAATTAGAACAAACAAAATGGATTTTTTTAAAACATAACTCAATCCCAAAACCAAGGGACATCTTTACCGGATATTTAGAATAAAATATATAGGAGAAAAGCCTTGGGGAAACGTTGATAGTTCTCTATACAATTACCGCTTCAACTTTACGTTAAGTCACTCCTTTGTTTTCATTGAATTTTTTCAATATCTTTTGTTTATCAAATTGCTAGGTGAACGTACGGAATAGGTAAGAGAAGCCCTCTCCCTCCCCGTGTTAAGAATAGCTTTTCTAAATAATAACATTATTATTTAAAAAAAGCCGTTTTTAACATGGGGAGGGAGCAACCAGGAACGAAGTTAAAACAGTAATAATAAAGATTTAGGTACAAGAGTAATTCCAAAAGTACGGCCTAAAATTGTTGAAGAGCTATGAAGAAGAGAGTGGTACGATTAAAACGAGCAACCTTTCATTCTCCAGAATTTAACTTTCTACATAGTCACCACCATTCTCATGCATTTTGGCCAGCAATGAACGATGGCTGTGCATGGGTGTCCAGAGCACGCTTTGTTATATGAGAGTCTTCTAAAAGTAAAGCCTCCTATTTTTTTCACTGGAAAAGTTGGAGAGCTACGAATGGTACCATTAAAACGAGCAACCTTTTGTGCTCCAGAAATTATTTTTCTACATAGTCACCACCATTCTTGATTCACTTTTTCCAGGAATTTAATGACGCACTTTTGCTTCTGATGCACGTCCATAGCAGACTATGGACACCCATGAAGGGGTGCCTGCGCGTGAAATTTTTGTGGTAGGATGTGTGCAACCTCCAAACACACCTCTCCTGAGTCGACATTATTAAATACCAGTGGCAAGTGAAGTGCGAGATAACTGGAAACAAATGCCGAGATAAGCAGAGAGCACATACAGTGCCCAAAATTCTCAAATGGTCACCCATCTTGTACTAACCAGGCTCAACGTTGCTAAACTTCAGTGATATGATAAGAACTAGTGTCTAAATGCGATTATGCCGTATTATAGACATACATAAATATATACACACATATACGCATACACACATCTACACATACATGCACACACATATATACACATAATACATATATACACACATACATACACATATATACATATATACACACATAAACACATGATGATGATGATGATTGCAACGTCTTGTCAGACGAGTGCCACTCCCTCAGACATTTAAAATCCATGAGCCCAAATGCCTGAGGGAGTATCTATACAAATATGATGTTACAGAGTCTTAGCTTTGTACGACAGCTAAGTCTCTCTCTCTGTTCAAAATGTTGAGATCCAGCAACAAGCAAGAGCAAGATAGCCAGCAACAAATTAAACTGCAGACCAGCTTAATGCGGGTAATGGTCTTCCACTTTATGGTTTTTTAAATCAGAGATTTGCTTCTCCTAGAAAGGTTACCTTCACCACGGTTTACGGGAGCCCTCTCCACCCCAATACACATGCACACACACAAATATACACGGTGCTAGTTGGCCGTTGACCCAGAAAAAGAGTTCATTCGCCCTTTGTAAGGTCTTGTTTTTAATCCGTCAGGTCATGTCA
The DNA here is from genome assembly GCF_053919585.1 of Euprymna scolopes. Lineage (NCBI taxonomy): Eukaryota > Metazoa > Mollusca > Cephalopoda > Sepiida > Sepiolidae > Euprymna > Euprymna scolopes. The sequence goes on from NC_136506.1 coordinate 72,099,109, forward strand.
TGTGCTACTGGTACCATGTAACCCAGTACTACCTGCCTCATGGTCGGGTCACTAAACTGGTTCCCCCACCAGACTTGTTTGGTGAGGAGGGCGGCTAGTCTCTCTGAAGGATTAAAAACATAAACACATACATACATATATACACACATATACACATACACACATCTACACATACATACATACATACACATATATACACGTACATATATACACACATGCATGCATACACATATATACATATATACATGCATAAACACATACACGCATGTATATACACACATCTACACATACTTATATACACACATATACACATGCATACATATATATACGCATACATACATACACACATATACACATACATACACATACATATATATATACACATACAAACGTATACGCACATATACACATACATATATACACACATACACACATACATACATATACATGTACATACATACATACATACATAATACATACATACATATTAATGCATACACATAGATGTCACATCTTAAGAATTGAGAATGTTTTAATATTAATTTTTTTATGGAAATCGCTCCAGACAAGTAATGAAGCCATTTGATCTAAGAGGATAAAAAAAATACTAGTTCAAGGTCAAAAACTAGCCATCAACCATATAGATTCCAACCCAGATGACAACAATTCTTCTCCCTTTGTCAGAAACATTGCTTATATACTCGGTGAATCATGTGCAAGAGAGATTCAAACATTTGCACTTAAAGGGACGGTTAGAATCTTAAAAAGCTCTCTCGGTTGAAATGTATGAGATAGCAGGTATTCAATAGGATCTCGATTTTGAACAAAATAAGAAAATTTTTAAAAATTAAAAAAAGAACAATATATAGTGAGATTTACCTGCCTTGCTTCCATGAATGCAATATATTAGACTATCCTGAGTGCCCGGCGTTGCCCGGGTGTTTGTAGGTGTGTGTTGAGCAAAAAACAAAAAAAGGGGGTTAGTAAGCAGACAGGCTCAAACCTGTACTGCAAAGGAGGAAAAGAATGTGAAAAAAACGTGACGTCTTTGCTGTTGCGTCCATCACCAAACCGGAAGTGACGTAGGTTTGAATAAAGGCTAGTCAATCGAAAAGAGGAGATGGCTTTAAAAAATATTGGTGAAAAAAGCGGCCCCTCTCTGTAAAAAAGTGCCGAGTTGAAGGTGAATGAATTCATGTTTTTAGCCAATTTTTTTATATTTGTCGTCCGAAGGGTCGAGCTTCAAAAGGATACCGATCTCGTGAATATCCGTAAAATCTGCCGAAAGTTTTAGGCAGATATATACATACATTTAAACAGGCAGGTGAGATTTATATTATAGAAGATCATTTTTAATATGTTAGGGGAATGGGACAGCATCTTATCGATACTATATTAAAAAGTGATCGTCAAAAGACTTTGGATCCCAGACATTAACACGACCTTGTGTTGGATCTTACTTGCTTGGGGGGTCACAAACACTACAGACACACAAACACGCACATTATAATTTGCAGTAAATAAGAGTTATCTCCCTTGGATCAGAAGCTTCTCACAGAGATTCTCGCAATACCGGCCAAATTCGAGAGTAATAACTTGAAATGTTGGGACAATTTTTTAATTTTGTTTTTTTGTTTTTACTTTCTCTAGCTTTTTTTTTTTTTTTTTAATTATTGTTGTTATTTTAATGCTATCTTTTTTTTATTATTATTTGGCGGTCTGGTTCCTTTTTTCTTTCTTTTTTTTTTTCTAATTTAAAATATTTACCTTTCTGTAGTGAATAAGCATTCTTTTCTACATGTATAATAAATCCAAAACCAAATCAACATAATTTGATATCAAGTTAGTGTTTATAACACGTCACCCAATAGTGCTCAATACAATTGTTGTAGAGCTATATCTTATATAGAGATGTTGTCAGTCTGTCATAATTATTTAAACGTAAATACTTTGTGGCATGTTTAACTTCGAAATATCACATATATCAACTATTTTTAGAAATAGAGAACATGGCACTATCAGCAAATAATAAATTCTAAAAAAATAAAGCAGATGATAACAGAAACTGAAACCTTGAGATATTCAGCCTGATGTTCAACCAACTGAACTATTTGAATTTTCTTATAAATAGAGCTTAAAACATTACCTCAACAAAAAAAATTATAGCTTTCTCACGATATCATAAATTTATGATTTGCGTCATGTTTCATAGCATGAACTCAAACACAAGCGATCATAAAATAAATAAATTAATGGATAAACGTTATCAATAATCTTGGAAAGCATTTTAATAGTCCAAAAAAATTTATTTTTGCTTTAAATATGTGTTGTATTTAGTTCTTTATTTTACCGTCACTGTATTATTTATCTTCCACCAGACTATCCATTCATGTGTAATCACCTTTTTCTTCACCATATTCCCTCTACTTCACTTTTTTGTTATCAAGTAAGATCTTTGACTTACTTGTTGTTTCATCAAATACTTTTGTATGTAAAATCCGATCCCGCATTTTGCTAATTCCCACCCTCTGATGAGAAAGAAAGTATTTCTTCGAAACTCCGCGGATTAAGGACTATCCACTTATCTAGTGTTTCCTTTTCAGATTAAATATGTTTTTAACTCATTTCAAAGTGTTTTTTAACCTGTTTTATTAACTGTTTGCTCGTATTATATATATATATATATATATATATATATATATATATCCCACACTCATATGCACTGATATACATTTTATCTTGTCTGTAAATTTTTTCTTTATATGGTTATGTTCCACCCTACTCGTTCAGCTGTTTGTATCTTGATGAGTCTCCCTTTAAAGAATCCTTCAACGTGTCTTTAATCCCTTGCTCTATATATGTGTGTGTGTGTGTGTGTGTGTGTGTGTGTGTGTGTGTGATGGACTCTCCCGTCAATTTTGACGTATGAGCTTCCGCCACAACAACTAAGTTACTCAGAAATCAACACAGATGATTTATTTATAGTGGTGAAGGCTTTGTGTAGAACCAACCACAGTTTTTGGTATAACTGCTACCCTTTGTTGGTGCAGATTAGTGCCACAGGACAGAGTATACAGTAGACCGCAGGTTTTTACATAAGAGTTAATTTTTCCTAGATGCACGTCTTAACAAAGATTGGGGGGGGGGGCATCTATTCCAGTGAATTAATGTATGTACAGCACTGAGTCGTAGAAATTTCTAGGTTGGTATCTGGCGGGTGCATATATATATATATATATATATATGTATAATGTTTAGACAATAATTGCTGCTTATATAGCAACATTGCTTCAAACAAAGACTTCATCAGATGATGATTCTGGGTTCAAACATTTTTTGGGGAGCAAAGTATCATTATCATTATCCTGGAGCCCCCTAACAATATCTCACGATACCACCAGATTTTGTTGGATTCTATGAGAATGCCATATCCACGCTGGTGCAGATAGAGTCTTTTCTCATATTTTCTTTATGTACATTTTTCTTGTCTGACGGAGAAAGACTAAGATTATTCAAGAACGTGGAGGTTAAGTTGACAAATAAAACCCTGACATCCGACTTTGAGAAGAAATACAATGGTTTTCCAGTCATTTTTGACACAGTCTTCTCGTATATCTTCATATCTTTCCAACTTATGCTGGTGTGTCAAGTGAAAAGTTTTCCTCAAATCGAACTGTTAATTCAATGACGAACACGTTTTTAAAATTTAATGGACCAAATGACGCTGATCTGTTAATGTTGTTTCAGTTAAAAATACGAACCAGCGTTTTAAGTCAAATGCAATGTGCTAGTCCATGCAGCCATCAAACAATGATGATATCTGTTTATTTTTGCACAAAAACTATTTTTGTCTTGTATATATACTAGCAGGAATACCCGACGTTGCCCAGGATTAAATAAAAATCAACAAATGTTCCACACTTCCAATACTTTTATTGTCATCTAAATCGGGGAAAACGCCAATATTTCAATTAAATTGATTGAATGCCTGCTCTAAGCAGGGACCCACCGTGGTGTACCAGGAGGAAACTTCTGATGCTTCTCCACGGTGATTAGTCCACAATAAATTGTAATCTGCATTGCACTGTAGAGAACATACTGTTTATTTTATAAAATTATTTTTATATATTGGGTTTTTACTTTGATCAAAATCAGACTATTCCTTCTTCAATCAGAATTTTTCGATTATCGATTTTTAATACTTATTGGAGGCAGTCCAATACAAAATCTATCTAAGAACACTCCCAGACACAAAACGTACATTTGTGTGAAATTTTTAAAAATCGTTCAGCCGTTTTAGAGTCCATAAGAAAAAACACACACACACACACACACACACACACACACACACACACACACACACACACACACACACACACACACACACACACACACACAGAGCGCCTTTTATATATAAGCAGAGATATTTTATTAAATATTATAGAAAATTTCTATCTAGGCTCTTTAGCTTTGATATTTTCTAGTTACCTAATGAGTTTTCTTGTTTCTGACAAGAACTGGCTGATTTATCTACCATGCTCAATTTTTACCCAAGTAGTTTTTGATTCGTCCATACCTGTCTTCAGGCTTGGTTATCAGTAAAATTATAGATCAAATAGTTCTCAGGCTGAGAGATGATTATGGCAGTTACATCGGCCAGTTCTCGCCAGAAAACTAAAAAGAATCAGAACTATAGTATGTAGACAGGACTTGTCTATAAAATGTAATGTAATGTATGGTATCACCTTCCACACGCATGAAAAAATAAATGAGGACGTTCGATTACCAAAGATGTTACAAAGGTAAATAATTCCAACTTTACTTATTTGAAAATTAATTTTTTTTTTTACACAGGCATCACCACATTATCAAGGCCAAGAGGCCACTCAAGGATAAAGGTTAAAGCGTGTACAGTAGAAATTGGACAATATAGTAATCATTAGTAATGAAAATTCGGTAAATTTGATAACTTATATGGAACTGCTCATCAAGAACTTATTTATGTTAGACTTGAAGACAACCAAATTGTAGTCAGCCGGAAAGCAGGAAAACGGAAGACAATTTCACAGGCGTGCAGTTCTAAGAAAGAAGCTTTGTTCATGGAATCTACGGTTTGGTTTAGGCACAGATAAAGAGTGGGGGGAATTATTGATAGTGTTTTCAGCTAGACGAGTGTTTCTTGTGAAAGTTTGGCAAGGGCGGAACCATAGACTGAAGCTCAGTCGAATACTTTCCATGAAAATAACGATACATCAGAGACAAACTCGCAACATCTCTTCTGTGAGATAGAGGTTGCAGGGAAGAGAAAAGGACATCTCCTACGAGGCTGCGAAGTCTATTTTGGACTCTATCAAGGCAGGAAATCTTATTATGTCGTCCCATCGATTAAAACACTACAATCATAAATGAATGCATTTCAAAAAGTGACATTCGCTTTATTGATTTGAAAGAATATTTAGCTTAGAAATTACCTTTTAAAGTAAGAAAATGGAAAAGCAATGTATTTATTATTTTTTTTATTGGAATCCTTTGGGATGAATAATTTGGGGTTTTTTTTTTTGGTTTTTTTTTACAAGGGAATCACCACTTATCAAGGCCCAGAGGCCACTCGAGGATAAGAGTTAAAGAGTTTACTGTGGTCAAAAGGACAATATCCTAGTAATCGTTAGAAGTGTAAATTTGGTAAATTCGATTACTTAAGGGGAATGGCTTATCAAGAACTTGTTTACATTGGACTTGAAGACGGCCATATTGTAGTCAGCTGGAAAGCATGTAAACGGAAGAGAAAGAAGCTTTGTTCATGGAATCTACGTTTAGGTTTAGGCACAAATAAAGAGTGGGGGAAATTATTGATAGTGTTTTCAGCCAAAAGAGTGTTTCTCGTGAATATTTGGCAAAGGGGGACCATAGATTGGAGCTCAGACGAGCACTTGCCATGAAAGTAACAGAGACAGGCTCGCAACGTCTCTTCTGTGAGAAAGAAGTTGCAGGGAAGAGAAAAGGGCATCCCCCACTAGACTACAAAGTTTATTCTGAACTCTGTCAAGGCAGGATGAGATCTTTTTAGCAGCTCCTGCCCAGATGTGACAGCAATACTCCATTGGATAGGATTGAAACTGCTATCTTAAGACAATGCTTACCTAGAACCGTAGAGTTCAACACCCTTATCCACTGCGCCACGGGCCACGAAGGGTGAGCAAGGTTGGATTTTGGTCTTATAAATCTAAGTTTCTTTTTTTTTTTCATCTGGTCTTTCATTGTCGGATCCATATCATATATCATTTTTTTATGGGAATCTATTGAGAAGCATGGTGAAACAACAACTACAAAGATGAGGATAACAGTCTGCAAATAAATAAATAAATAAATAAATACACAAATTACTCATCTCAAAAGATTCAAATAAAAAAAATAATATATAATGCCATTCGGTACAGACCCGACAATGGAAGATCAGATAAGAACGAAAAACTTGGATTTATAAGACCAAAAAAATCCAACCTTGATCGCAAAATAAGTGAGGAGGGTCAAGGAGGATAGCAAGATCGAGGAGAGAAAGCACTAACCAGACCTCCGCTGGATGAATGCAAAGAGGACAGGGGCCTTGGGGAGGCTCATTGCCACCCAAATTCCAGTGAAGACCAATGACCGCTGCCAATGAGAAATCAATGATAAGAGGCTGTTATAATAATGCAAATTCATCTGTAAAGTTTATCAAAGGTGATGGAGAGTACTGGAAATCTGGGGGGACTTGCTGTCACTCAGACTCCAGAGAGCACCATAAGTTGTTCTCAAAGAGAAATCTTTGATGATGGCCTATGTGATTACTCCTAGTGAGTATATAATGATAATCTATCTATTATTCTACTTGTTTCTTCCTTAGTTAGTACGTACGTTACGCTTAGAAAAAGGCTAAATACAATTTTTGTAGGCTAAATTGCTTTTACAAAAAAGGATAAAATTTGCGAAATTTGGCTTTGAAAAAGGCCAAATACAATTTTTGTAGGCCAAACTGATTTTACAAAAAAGGATAAAATTTGCGAAATTTGGCTTTGAAAAAGGCCAAATACAATTTTTGTAGGCCAAACTGATTTTACAAAAAAGGGATAAAATTTGCAAAATGTGGCTTTGAAAAAGGCCAAATGCAATTTTTGTAGGCCAAACTGATTTTACAAAAAAAGGATAAAATTTGCGAAATTTGGCTTTGAAAAAGGCCAAATACAATTTTTGTAGGCCAAACTGATTTTACAAAACAGGATAAAATTTGCGAAATTTGGCTTTGAAAAAGGCCAATCTGGCAACCGTGAACAAAAATATGAGAGTTACATCCCTTTGATGTTGCCTCGTTTTCGAATATCATTATGATAATATATGATCATTGTGTGATACTGTAAATAAGGAACTCTAATTTCAATGTGCAGCACTTCTTCACTGAAGAAAGAAGTCAGTAAAACATTACGTAAAAAAAAGGAAAGATTTGAAAGAAGTAGGGGGGAAGGAAGAACATTGTCTGCCAAGAGGAATGAATTAAAGATTGTCTCTTACAATGTAATTTTATTACTTGTATTGAACTATGTAGCATAATATTACTTTCTTAGTATTTATTAGTTTATCTCATTTGGGTCAGTTTTATATTTAAAATACAATGGTTACTATTTTCATACAAACGTTAATAAACTCATATTTTCTGTGTGTTATTGTTTTTATTTTCTGTTTAGAAAACTACTTTATATATTTAGATAATTTTAATACTTACTTTTCTTATCACTCTTGTTTTACCATCGTTATTGTAATTTTTCTAGATTCTTCACGCATATTTATTACGTCTTTATAATTGTATCATTAACATCCACTCATTAATTTTATAATAACGACTTGTGTAATAAAACACGATTGTTATAATAATTATATATTCAAAATGGCTGCCACTTAACATAACCAAATGGAGCTAAATATCACGAGAGATTAGTTTGATTTAATTACTGACATTTTCTCTAAGGCAGTTGTTTGACAAGAGTATTTATGAGGTCTCAGTGGACAACTTATCTCAAGAAATTAGCAATTTATAAACAAAAACGTGTAATATATATATATATATATATATATATATATATATATATATATATATATATATATATATATATATATATATGTGTGTGTGTGTGTATACTGGCGATAGTACCCATCGTTGACTGGGTTAAAAAAAAGCTACGTTTTTTATATTTCTATATTTTAGGAACCAGGCGCATACACAGACCCCACAATATTTATAAACCACCACTGTTCAAAATGAAACATACCCTTTTTTGATTCTCGATACCTCTTTTATCATTGTCTGAAGTCAGCTTTGCATAATAGTTAACCATCTAGGAGCCTATTCGTGTACGCACACACACACACACACACACGCACACACACACACACACACACACACACACACACACACACACACACACACACACAATCATTCAGCTTTATTATATAGATTATTTAAATATAGGTCAAATATAGGCCAAGGATGGCATACTGCTGCCATATCTGGGCAGGAGCTGCTAAAAACAGCCTATCCTGCCTTGACAGAGTACAAAATAGACTTCGTGGCTTAGTGGGGATGCCCTTTTCTCTACCCTGCAACCTCTCTCCCACAGAAGAGACGTTGCGAGCCTATCCTTGTTTTATCGTTATTTCCATGGCAGGTGCTCGTCTGAACTCCAATCTCTGGTCCTCCCTTGCCAATCTTTCACGAAAAACACCCGTCTAGCTGAATCCACTGTGAAAAATTTCCCCCACTCTTTATCTGTGCCTAAATCAAAACGTGGATTCCATGAACAAAGCTTCTTTCTTAGAACTGCACGCCTGTGGAACTCTGTTCCGTCTGCCTGCTTCCCACCTGACTACAACTTGGATGTGTTCAAGTCCAACGTTAACAAATTCCTAATGAACCGCCCCCTTAAGTAAACACTTCATCAAATCTCCACACAAACGTAATGTACTTGCAATAACCCTTATCCCTGAGTGACTTCCGGGCCTTGATAAGTGGTGACCACTGTGTAAAAAAAAAAAAAAAAAATTCTATTTCGGTAACCTAAATTGGTTTCGATATTACTCGCAAAGAACTTATTTTTCTTAAACTATATTTTAGTAAAACAAATTAAAAACCATTCTATGAAATCCATACTGAACCCATAATTTTATTTTACCACACTTTCAAACTTAAACGCCCTTATCACAATAATTTTATGTGGATTTATATTTTAAAAAACTTGTTAAACTTTGTGACATATTTCCATTTTATGGAGACCAGGCGTGAACGCAGACCCCATAATTTTATCATACCATATTTCTTCAAACTAAAACATAATTTTAAAAGTATACTTACACAGATGGATATCGGAAGCCTTTGTTAAAGTTTGTGGCATAGTTTAATTCTATGGATGCCAGGCATGGACACACAATTTTTATATACCATCCCCGTTCAAGCTGAAACATACCTGCCAAAGTATTCTTATGCGTATCTATATCAAAAACTCTTTTAAAAGTTTTTTTTAGTTTTTTTTAGTTTTTTTATTTCCATTCTTTGGGGACTGGGTGCGTACGAAGATCCCACATTTTTAATAAACCACTCCTAGTCAAAATGTACCGTAGCCATTTTTGCTCCTTGATACTTCTTCTATCATCTTTTTTTTTATTTAACTTCAGTAAGTTTTAAGAGATCAAGGGGCTCCCTCCTGGAGCTAACACTGGATTCTGTTATGATTTAAATTTATATCCGAGGGCTCTTTTAAGAATAGATACTGTTCCCTTTATGGATGCTGTATGTGGTCAGTTTGGTGTAATAGTAAACAATATAGGAGCCTATTCATGTACACACATTCAGCTTTATTATATATATATTGAAAGTGTTCGAATGGTCGCGAAACAATACACTACTTGTTGCTATCATTCCAATCTCTGTTGTCTTGATTTTGTTAAAACATATATGAATGCTTGATTACAAAAACTGGTAATTTTAGCTTACAAATTAAGTCACCTTATACTGACTTAAAATTTGTGGGTATATTAACAATTGCATAAACATAATAAAATTCGGAACAATATATATATAAATATATATATATATATATATATATATATATATCAAAATATAACACAGAAATTACATAATTGTCGATGCAATAATTTATTTCAACCTTATGGTATTTTCAAGCATCTAAACTAGACAATTACATTTTTGATACTGATAAAATTGTCTAGTTTAGATGCTTGAAAATACCATAAAGTTGAAATAAATTATTGCATCGACAATTATGTAATTTCCGTGTTATATTTTGATGTTATTGCTCTGTTTACCACATTGAGCTCTCATACCCGGATTTCCTCCTGGAATTATTCCATTATAACACTATATATATATATATATATATATATATATATATATATATATATATATATATATATATATATATATATATATAATGTAATGAGGCTGGTGAGTATGCTGGTCTTCTCTCTATGATCCTCCATTTAATGCTCAATTTAAGGCTCAAAACGGTGTCCCCTTTGTGATGAGAAGTACCACATTATAAAGACTATTAATGACCCTCAAAAGACCTGTTTGAACGTACGCAGTGAGACCCTCAAAGCCTGTTTGCATAGGAGACAAGCGCTCCTAATAAACTGGGAGGACCTAACAACGAACGAAGACCCCACCTAAATGAATTTCTTCAAAAGTATTCTAGATGCAGTCAACTTAGCGCATAAATTAGTAAAGTGAAAATGGACATTTAGACAATTGTAAGTATAAATATTAAGTATAAATTAAGTATGAAATTATGGCTACCTTAAAGAATACAATACCCATATATAAAAGACTTAGAAATCAAATAGCCTGCATACCTCCCTCAACTATTTAAAATAAAATGAAATAAAAAGGTTAAAAAATAAATAAGATGGATTAATTACCTCTTTTGGACCAACTGAAACATGGATTATTTCCCCTTAACTGAAACAAATACGATAAAGTAATTATCTCCCTTGCACCAGCGAAAATTAACAGAAGACAGACCGGAAACCATGCAAAAACAGAAGAGTACATATTTACTAAAATGCATTAAATAAAAAATTAAAAAATTAGAAAATTCATATTAGAATAAAATAAAATATACAGAGATAGGAATAAGCTATAGTTAAATAAAAATGAACATCATTATAAAAAATAAATGCGGGCCTGAAATTTTTTCCTCAGACAGAAACAACATTGCTGACGAGAGCCTAACATCATTTACGTTTTACCATTAACTGGTCCCCTTTTTGTTGGGCTTGAAATCGACGGTACGAATGTTTTTCTGAACTTCTGTACTATATATATATACATATATATATATATATATATATATATATATATATATATATATATATATATATATATATATATATATATACAAAGTTAAGGGGTTTTGTGGGACAAAAGAATATCTATGCGTATGTAAATAATAATTGTTTATTGATACCTACAGACACTAGTAATCCATGCCTACGCAATAATCAGTGTAGGATAACAATTCCTACCGGTCATGAGATTCGACCCCAACCACGAAGCCACCTGTTGTTCCATTTGCTGAGCCTCTACATCAGGGCCACCAAATAATTGTCACTGGAATTAAGGGACTTGAAACTATCGTTTAATTCAGGCGAGTGCAATGACAATCTAGAGTGTTTGCACCCCCCATATATATATATACACACGTATGTGTGTGTGTGTGTGTTCTCTTTTAATATATACATATATGTATTGATGTTACTACATACATTGTGTATATCGTCTTTGAACCGATGTTAGCACAGCTATTCATAAGAGCATAAATCCCCATTCAAAGAACAAACAGAAGATTTCGTTCTTTCCACAAATTGATAATTGAACCGAACCTGTTCATTTCATTTTTTTTTGTTTTTTTTATTATTTTATTATTTTTTTGAAAGATTGTTCAAAATCTTTGTTTCTGAAATGGAGGCAGTCGGATGCGAGCGCCTTTCACGGCTCCTCGCGGCCGATTGGCTAAACCATGTTTCTTTACAGATGAGAGGTTCTTTGCATACAACTTCCAGCTGAACAAAACTAAAAGAATTGGAACAACGTCACACAGACTTTCCATCTGATCAATGATGTTCTCATGCGTAATGTTTTGTTTTTTTTTAAGCGGCAGTCGAAATAATCGACTTTAAACAAATAAATAGCAAGGAGTATTCATCTTGATTTATTTTATTTATTTATTTTGTTTTTTGTCTAAATTAAATTAATTTTGAATACCTCGGAGATAATTGCAAATAAAGTCGACAATATTTTTATTGTTCAAAGAATTTAATTCTTTCATTAAAAAGCTTGGATCTTAATGTGGTACTCTCGTGGCCCGAGGAGTATATCCGGGTATGTCTACGCCACAGGGGCGTGTCTGGAATCTTATCATGCTAGGCACGTCTCACAGACTTTCCATCTAATCTATCATATTACGGTTCTGAATTTTTTTAGATGAGGATTGATTATTCGTATTGTCTAGATTCTTTGGACTACTGTTCTCATCTTCAGCGTTATTTTAACGTTTCGGCCAATGTAACCTCTGACTTTTTTTTTTTTTTTTTTTTTTGCGAGTTACTTAGAACTTTTATCCAGTCATGACTAACAAAACGAGAGCATGCTACCTTTGTGGATTAAATAAAGGGTCCTGTTCGAAATTCTGTGCAGATTCCCGAGTCCGAAAGAAAGATTCCCGAGTTCGACAAGATACACCTGAAAAAGGTCAGAGGTTACATCGACCGAAACATTGTGAAAAAAAAAAAAAAAACACTCCAAATCAACATCATATAATACGAATCCGAAGATTCTATTGTTGGCATTGGTTTCCCTGATATTTTTCTAGTCAGAATTCTTTCTAGAAAGACATCTGGTACTTGCGGGATGGACCACGTGAAGGTTGCTAACATCTTAATTGAAAGTGATTTCTGTGGAACGAACTGGATTCGAACACCCGGGTCATCAGTCAGTTTCGTTAACCAACTCATCTGTTGAGAATAGAACAGTAGTCCGAAGAATCTGTCTAATATGAATCATTTTTGGTAGTATCTAACTCACATATAGAAGAATATAAATAGAATTGGTGTTAATTTCTTTCTTACAGCAATTCTAAACAACAAAAATCCAAAAAACCGGTTTTTAATAGATCGACCATTAAATTGTCGCCGTTGAACTTCTGCCGTTTTTTTTTTTTGTTTGTTTGTTTTTTTAACTGATGACTTTCAAGTTCTTCAGCTTTTCTTTCGTGCTGTCAAGGCTTCTCGTTGGACATTCATCTATCGTTTGAACCTGTTTATTCTTAATTAGCCGACAACGACAACAACAATGCAAGAATCTTGAACGAGATGCATCAAAACAAACGGGTTTCTCATCTTGTAGGGAATTTATAAATTCAGCTATCATTGAATCTTCCTTGTTTCTTGCGTAAACAGCTTGCATTCATAATGAGAAAAAGAGAGAGTAAATGCTACCAGATTTTAAGAAAAAGGGAGAGTAAATGCTACCAGATTTTAAGAAAAAGAGAGAGTAAATGCTACCAGATTTTAAGAAAAAGAGAGAGTAAATGCTACCAGATTTTAAGAAAAAGAGAGAGTAAATGCTACCAGATTTTAAGAAAAAGAGAGAGTAAATGCTACCAGATTTTAAGAAAAAGAGAGAGTAAATGCTACCAGATTTTAAGAAAAAGAGAGAGTAAATGCTACCAGATTTTAAGAAAAAGAGAGAGTAAATGCTACCAGATTTTAAGAAAAAGGGAGAGTAAATGCTACCAGATTTTAAGAAAAAGAGAGAGTAAATGCTACCAGATTTTAAGAAAAAGAGAGAGTAAATGCTACCAGATTTTAAGAAAAAGAGAGAGAGTAAATGCTACCAGATTTAAAGAAAAAGAGAGAGTAATGCTACCAGATTTTAAGAAAAAGAGAGAGAGAGTAAATGCTACCAGATTTTAAGAAAAAGAGAGAGTAAATGCTACCAGATTTTAAGAAAAAGAGAGAGTAAATGCTACCAGATTTGAAGAAAAAGAGAGAGTAAATGCTACCAGATTTGAAGAAAAAGAGAGAGTAAATGCTACCAGATTTTAAGAAAAAGAGAGAGAGTAAATGCTACCAGATTTAAAGAAAAAGAGAGAGTAAATGCTACCAGATTTTAAGAAAAAGAGAGAGTAAATGCTACCAGATTTTAAGAAAAAGAGAGAGTAAATGCTACCAGATTTTAAGAAAAAGAGAGAGTAAATGCTACCAGATTTTAAGAAAAAGAGAGAGTAAATGCTACCAGATTTGAAGAAAAAGAGAGAGTAAATGCTACCAGATTTTAAGAAAAAGAGAGAGAGTAAATGCTACCAGATTTAAAGAAAAAGAGAGAGTAAATGCTACCAGATTTGAAGAAAAAGAGAGAGTAAATGCTACCAGATTTTAAGAAAAAGAGAGAGTAAATGCTACCAGATTTTAAGAAAAAGAGAGAGTAAATGCTACCAGATTTGAAGAAAAAGAGAGAGTAAATGCTACCAGATTTTAAGAAAAAGAGAGAGAGTAAATGCTACCAGATTTAAAGAAAAAGAGAGAGTAAATGCTACCAGATTTTAAGAAAAAGAGAGAGAGTAAATGCTACCAGATTTAAAGAAAAAGAGAGAGTAAATGCTACCAGATTTTAAGAAAAAGAGAGAGTAAATGCTACCAGATTTAAAGAAAAAGAGAGAGTAAATGCTACCAGATTTGAAGAAAAAGAGAGAGTAAATGCTACCAGATTTTAAGAAAAAGAGAGAGTAAATGCTACCAGATTTTAAGAAAAAGAGAGAGTAAATGCTACCAGATTTTAAGAAAAAGAGAGAGTAAATGCTACCAGATTTTAAGAAAAAGAGAGAGAGTAAATGCTACCAGATTTAAAGAAAAAGAGAGAGTAAATGCTACCAGATTTGAAGAAAAAGAGAGAGTAAATGCTACCAGATTTTAAGAAAAAGAGAGAGTAAATACTACCAGATTTTAAGAAAAAGAGAGAGTAAATGCTACCAGATTTGAAGAAAAAGAGAGAGTAAATGCTACCAGATTTGAAGAAAAAGAGAGAGTAAATGCTACCAGATTTAAAGAAAAAGAGAGAGTAAATGCTACTAGATTTTCCCAAACTAACCACAATGGCCACTACGTAGGGCACAATGATAAAAAAAAAAACTTTTGGGGGAGCTCTTGATATTTTTTAATTTAATTCTCTTTGTCCCTTGTTTTTAATTTTTTATTTTTTATTTTATTTTTTTTTTTCTAGTGGATAGAATATTTGGTAAAATTTAGTTCTAAGTGACACTCTCCTGGAGGTTGAAGGTTCAGTCTTCAGTGCGAGCAACACCAAACGTTCATTCGCGAATTACTTTGTACTTCTACTCAGTCATGATTAGAGCTGTGACAACAGAATATTCTTTTCATTGTTTTGACTCTCGGGTATATATCCGTTAATATTTTATACGTTTTATATAGACGGATATGGTGTCTAAATGTATCGTATATATGCGTGAGAGTCAGAAGAATGAAAAGAGTATGCTGTTGTCACAACCCTAGTCATGCCTGACGGAATGAGAACATGCTGCTCGTGTGGATAAAAAAAAAACCCAAAAGGGTCCTGTTCGAAATTTTGTGCAGATTTAAAGTGCGACAGAAAGATTTCCTAATTCAATAGAAAGACGTCAGACATTCACCTGCTATCTCAAACATTCCAACCAAGGGATCTTTTATATATATATATATATATATATATATATATATATATATATATATATATATATATATATATATATATATATTTGTCTTTACATAAGCAGTAATTTGTTGCTACACAGTCATGAGCATGTTTCGGTCTACTAGTATTTACTAACTAGAGACCTCATCAGGCAACAACCCTTATTTTCGAAAACGGAATTCTAAAAGGATTAGAATTCCGTTTTCGAAAATAAGGGTTGTTGCCTGATGAGGTCTCTAGTTACTAAATACTAGTAGACCGAAACATGCTCATGACTGTGTAGCAACAAATTACTGCTTATGTAAAGACAAATGTAACCTGCTCTACTTCTGTATTGAGCACTCTTGTATTAACTTCGTTATATTTCACTGGTTACCCTACCTTTAGAAAATAGCAACCTTAAATTATATATATATATATATAGAAACGATTCTAACAATCTCTTTAAGTGCAATTGTTTGTGTCTCTCTTGCACTTCGTTCACTGGGTATATTTGCCAGGTAGTTTTTGAAATGTTTTCCGTGAGTCCGGTTGCTCGTATAATTAGTAGAGTGACGGAGATGTTAAGATAAAAATGTGCATGAATGTGAATATTTACAACATTCTCCTGCTTGCCCAATGTTAAAACTCCGCACGAATAAAACATTTTTAATTCCTAACTTCTAAAGGAACATCTTCCATTCAGGCATTGTTTAGCTTTTAGCTTGAATGACGTAACCCTTTCTGATCATCTAAAAGTTTAGCATCTTATCAATATTAATTCATTAAGAAAAGAAAAAAAAAGAAAATATTAGAGGGACGCACTGCTTTAAGTCTATCCAAACACCCTTTTAACCTTTTTTGAGAATGACCAACACTTGAACTCTGCCAATAACTATCTCGCACGTTGCGGATCGTCGTGAGGGGTCTGCATCCATCTAGGACGCTGTGTGTTCTATGAGAGGAGCCGACTCAACCCATCCTAGGTGAATGTCGCTAAGTCAATAACCCTAATACAAAGGGAGAGGAGTTCATACATTTCCAAACAGTATTACCTCCTTTCCAGAAAGTTAGACACAAAGTCAGATGTGGGTTTGATGAAAATGCGATCTCTCGGATTTACCGATCCGAGCGACTTCCGGTTTGAAAACTTGTCGGAAATAAAATGTGAGAATCCCAGTATATTAATATTACCTACTGCGTTTGTATTTAATCACGTTGACACATCGGTTCCCCGTTCGATCACCGAAGTTAAGCAACGTTTAACCTGGTCAGTATTAAACGGGTGACAATTTGGGACTTCTAGGTGCTGTATGTACTCTCCGCTTATCTCGGCATTGTTTCCAGTCGTCCTGAACTTCTCCTTGCCACTGGACTCACACAGTGCCCATCCAGGAGAGGTGTGGCTGAAGATTGCGCAAGCCTTGCCTTACAATTACACGTGCAGCTTCTCCTGCAGGGGGTATCCCTTGTCTTTCGAGACTGAACGGAGGCATCGAAGTATGTATTTATTATGTAGTTGAATTATATTTGGACAAACGCACATTTTCTTTTCATTGTATTTATTTTATTGAATTTATTTTATGTGAAAAATTTATATTTTTAACAATATTAATTAAACATTCATTGATTTTTTTTATGTTTATTTAATTTAGTTTTTTTTTTTTTTTTTTTTTTATTATTACATTTTCACCCCAAACAAGGCAAATTGCCACTTTGGTGTAGGAGGCTACTATCAGGGGAAACAACTACTGGGGTACTATGTAGGGATTTGGGCAGCAAGGTGTCGGTTCACGTTACACTTGAACTTCTGCACGTCAGTACTGTTGGGGAAGCAGGGACCTGGAATGGAATTCCAGAGTCTTGCGGTTCTGGGGAAAAAACTATTGGAGTTTAATTTATTATGTTTAAAAATATTTTTCTTTCAGTATATTTCTGCATTTCTACAAATATTTTTTGTAAATAAATATAATTCAATGAAAATAATTAGTTTCCAGAGAGTCTCATCATTTTCATCCGGAGTGGTGGTGGTGGTGGTGGTGGTGGTTGTGAATGAGTTTCAAAACAGTATATCACTTGGGTCGATAAATATGACAGATTGCCTTCATTACCTTCAATGAGCGCTTTTCATATTGTTGTGGTAGGATTTACCTAATTAGCATACATGGAGTGTCAACCATATAAATATGTTTGATACCGTAAAGACGGGGAGACCCAACGAGAGACTCAGCGAGACATGAGATCGAGAGTCGACGACTACCCAGCCGATACCTTCTTCAGGGACGGTCTTCCTATGACTATACCAACTGACTCTGTAAATATTGTAAATACTTTCTTGTTCTCAATACATATGTTCTATTTTACTTTTGTGTTGTAATTATTTATTTCCATGTGTTCAGTCGAGCTTCGACACATTAACAAAATTATGAGTTTCTGATCATTTTTTTTTCCTTTTTGTAAATATAATTAATTTTACTTATTTTTATTTTGCTTCAGTCGAAGTTCTGAGAAACTAAGGGGCTCCTTCCTGGAGCTAACACTTGAGCCATTCGCGGATAACGGTTAATGAATGTCGAGTAAACTGTTAGACAACACTGTGATGATCAGTAATGGTGGAAGTTGTGGGGGGTTTGATTATTTAAGAGGACGACTCCACAAGAACTTATTTATATTAGACATGAAAACGATTGAAGCAACCTGACGGTATTGTGTTCCATATACGAACAGTTCTAGGAAAGAAACTCTGCTCATGGAATTTTCATTTGGTTTTAGGCACAGATGGAGAGTGATAGAAATTGTTGACGGTTGTAAAAGCTAGACAAGTATATCTTGCGAAAGTTTTACAGATGAGAAGACCATAGTTTGAAGCTCAGTCGAGCACCTACCATAACGATCTTATTTTAATCTAATTTGATTATTTAAGAGGACGGCTCAACAAGAACTTGTTTACATTAGCTTTGAAAACCGCCTTGTTATAGTCAGCTGGAAAGCCGGCTTGCAGTATTTTGTTCCACAGACGGACTGTTCTAGGGGGAAAAAAACTTTGTTCATGGAAGTTGATTTCTTAAAGCTGTTTAATGTATATGAGTGTGTTGAATTAATGTAAAACCTGATGATGATGATGATGATGATGATGATAAAGAAGAAGAAAAAATCAGCGGGCCTTGTGTTACATCTGTAGCAGGATGTATAAAAATGAATTGAGATGCTGAGTCATCTGCATGTCTACAACCGGATATTGCAGTCCTGTGGTTGTGACCTTCTTTTGTAAAGAATTGGCAATTACCAAAATAGAAGAGAGACTCAGACTAGCTAAACACACATGTCAGTCCATAGGATCGAAAAACGCTGATAAAATTGCAGGAAATAAATAAAATAAAATACAAATCAAAAAAGAGTATTTGCCCCTAACATGTCAAGTTATCTTGCCTGGATGCATATACTGTTATGTTTTCAACCATGAGCGATCAAAAAAAAATAGTCTTTTGATACATGCGTGCAAGCAGAATGTTTATATGGGGTCTTTTTATTCCCTTCGTCCCTGTTTTGTCGTCGCCGTTTCATGTATGGTCATGTCGTCTAGTGGTTGCCGATTACCTCCTCTGTTTAACTAGATAGATATAACTTCTTATGTAGGATAAACACAAGGAAGACATTCGCTGACTTATTCAAGGCTTTATTGGAGAAAATGAACTTAGGAGAGAGAGAGAGAGACTAATGATTAATGCTTTAGTTCTTGAAGTTACTATTTAAAAAACGAATGACGTGCGGATGGACAGACATCGGTAACATTCAGCTTAAATTATTTCTAGATTATTAAATAAGTATTTAGTGTCACTTTAAGATATTTTTCAATTCAATCTCTTTGATTTATTCAATACTAGGGTGAGGTGTCGTAGTGAAAGAATCTAACTTTGAAATCGACTAAATTTACTTTAAATATAAGGATAAGAAAGGATATATATATATATATATATATATATATATATATATATATATATATATATATATACTTGTTTGTAATATACTGTGCTTTACTAGGTTCGTATAATTCAGTAAATTTATTATGTGAAATAAAGAAATATAGAAATCTAATTTAGGAATTCACTAAATAGTATTATTAAAAGATTTTAAATGGCTACGGATTTTTGTGGAGACTTCTTATGACTGATTTTTAAATAAAGATACGAAAATTATGTGATATATTAATATTTGAATGGGCTTTTGACGGAGGATGCCTCCAGGGTAAATGTTTTCGCATGCTTCAATTCCGTTAAGAGAATTTTCTTTAGACAATGTTCTATTGACAAAGTGTTTTTTATTCAAGAAGTCTGAAGAAATGCTGGTTATGTGAAAATTTTCAAACGCCATAATGCTTGAAGCTGTCCGACTGGTATTGAAACAATTGTAACTTACAATGAAATACACTTTTTGTTGCTACCAATTCCTTTTTTGAAATCTTGGTTTTGTTAATACAGTATATATATATATATATATATATATATATATATATATATATATATATATATATATATATATATATATATGGTCCCTCTACTGATGCCTTTGTCATACTTTTATGGTGGGACTGAAAAGAATCATGTGGTTAACCTTATAGTTGATTACCTCAAGCGAACACTTTCTCCCAATGATATGGAACATCCAGCTGTTCTTGTTGCAGCTTCCACTGGTACTGCCGCCAGTAAAATAAACGGCGGCACACTTCACACAGCTCTTCATCTTTCTATTTTTCATGGCAGATCAAGAAAGACCTTTTCTGATCAAACTCTAAATGGTCTACGTACAAAGTAGAAAAATTTGAAGGTTCTTATCATTGACAAAATCTCTGTGACTGCCTACGAACATTAGCTGAGAGTTTATTATTTAAACTCCTAAGCCTAACATTCACAGGTAACAACCATAAACTGGAATAAATACATAGTCAATTCGAATTGTGAAACAAATCTGAATTGACATGTTCTTATTTACTTGCCTCCCCACGCGGGAATATTTAGATAAAGGTTGGATCTTCATTCATGTGTAGAAGGCACTTTAAAAAAAATGAGTTGCTTGCTTACTAGTTTGTAACCTTATATTGTAAACCAATCACATATATTAAAGTTAAATCTACGAATATACAATCAATATTTATAAAATCGAGTCTACAAGAGTTACTTCCCTTGTACTCTTAGCCAAAATCAGTCGTAGAACTGTTATCTATTTTGACCATTTAAACCCCTGGCCTGATGTAAAACAGCCAAATGACACCG
The DNA here is from genome assembly GCF_053919585.1 of Euprymna scolopes. Lineage (NCBI taxonomy): Eukaryota > Metazoa > Mollusca > Cephalopoda > Sepiida > Sepiolidae > Euprymna > Euprymna scolopes. The sequence continues at coordinate 72,120,148 of NC_136506.1, forward strand.
TTTCATGACAAAAAATGCCTTAATTTTTTTTTTAATTTGGTACCATTTAAAACCCCTATTTAGACACAAGTATGAATTTTAGGAGAAATTTTTTTTTTTTAAATTAGCCCCAAAAGGTGTGTTTTTCACTTCTAAAACACCCTGTGGGTCAAATATTACGTTTCCGGGTGTATATCAATGTGATCTTGTTTTTGGATAATTTTCAGCAAAATCTATTGGTCGGAAAAGATTCTATGTCCCGAAAAGTGCTGTTTTTGGCCATTTTGATCCCTTTTTGATCCCCTGGGGACGCAACCAGAACTTTTATGAAAAATCCGAGACTGTTACATTTCCTCCCTATGGGTAGTTGTAACTTCATGCAAATTTTCAGAAAAATAATGAGTAGTTATTGAGAATTTGAGGAACGAATGGACGAGGATGAATTCTAAGGTCCAAATCCGACTAAGTTGGTGAACCAAAAATATTATCTTTATATTGAAATAACAGAAAGCTTAATACACTAGATAGAAACAATGGATGAATAAATATTATAATGTATTCGATTATATATTATATATAGCGCAACAGTTTCTGTATATATATATATATATATATATATATATATATATATATATATATTACAGTTTCTGTATATATATTATATATTCAATTATAATGTATTCAATCATAAACAAACAATGGATGAATAAATATTATAATGTATTCAATTTTTAGTTTCATCAACAATTATCTTTTTATATATATATATATATATATATATATACACACACACACACACACACACACACACACACAAGGGAGTTACCTCTTATCAAGACTTAAAGGCAACTTGAAGATAAGGGTTAATAAGACAGCAGCATAGTAATCGTTAGTTGTGGAAATTAGCTATAACTTGTTTACATTGGACTTGAAGACAACAATGTTGTAGTTAACTGGAAAGCAGTGTTCCACAGACGGGCAGTTCTAGGAAAGACACTTTCTTCATGGAATTTGTGTTTAGATTTAGGCACTGATAGAGAGTTGGGAAAATTGTCTATTGTGGTTGTAAGTGTTTTTTGTGAAACGATTTCAGGGGAAAAGACCCTAGATTGAAGCTCAAACGAGCATTTATGATGAAAATAACGATAGAGCAAAAACAGGGTCGCAATATCTCTTTTGTGGAGAAGTGGTTGGAGAGAGGAGAAAGGGGCATCCTCTACTAGGTTTCTATGCCGGTTTTGAACTCTATCAGGATAAATTGTCCGAGCGGCACCTCCCTATTTTAGCACGTATTTGTCTCTTGTACAGATAGAGGATTGCATTGGGGTGATATACCTTCTGAAGCAGTAGAATGTTGCAACCATTTTTCCAGCGACCTTGGCAACAGATTTGATGTAAGTTTTCCATTTCAAGTCAGAAGTAGTGGTGGGACCCACAAGCTTGTTGAAGCAGTGAACCATTCATATCAATTCGAGCCAAATAGAGATCAGAGCGTTGGTGGTGAAAAGATAGAAGCTTGGTTTTGGATACATTAAATCAACCAGTCACCTTTTGCCTTATTGCCCCACGTGCTCAAGGTCAGAGGATAGAGAGAGATATTGGTCATTGTTGGCCTTTAAAGTGTTCCATAGATGATAGTGTCATCTGCATATATGCCGACGAATGAACTCAGAATGTGATTTTGGAGATCATTGATGAAAATAACGAAAAGAGTTGAGCTCAAGATGGATCCTTGAGGCACACCAGCATTGATACATTGACTTCTGCCCATTAATGACTACAATAGAACCCTGGGAGACGGTGGCCCTAAGATATGTTTTTTTCAGGTTACAGTGTGGAATACAATGTTTTTCCAGCCCCTGGTTACGATATTTGCCCCGTCTTACGGTGTTATTTATAATTTTATTTGATTGTATACATGTGTATTATATACTGCACTGTATTTTGTTACTAACTTTTAATGCTGTACTCTACTGTATTTGTATAAACCTAGCGAAGAGAAAAGATTCGATGGTTGAGAAGAAATTTCCAGCTATTCCATAGTTGAAAATTTTTTAAAGTAAACCTTTGTGCCAAGTCCTATCAAATGTCTTTGATATATCAAGAGCTATTGCTCTAGAAAGCAAAACTCTCAATCGATAGATTCAGTAATCGAATGTGAAATTACAGTCAGTAAATCAGTTGTAAATCTTACAGGACGGAAACCACATTGTTTGTCACTGAATAGGTTGTTTTCGCTGACGTGGTTGACAGTTTATCTATTTAACATGGATTCAAGCAACTTGCTCATGACACACAGAAGACTAATTAGTCTGTACTAAAATGCTGCGGACCGATTTTCAGTATTTTTGAATACTGGGCAGGCTAATAAGGTTTTTCCAAAACGTTGTGAAGCATTTCTCCTTCAATTGAACAACTTTGCAAAAATTGGTGCTAGTTCCAGCGGCAACTTTTTGATTACAATGACCGGAATATTATTTTGACTAAGATCAGAGTGTAGTATCTGTTCTTCAGATGCGGCACTTCCATTTCTCGTTATCTTTCAGTGGAGGAGAAATCTTTCGCGACTGAGACAATTTTTATTTTTGTACCTTTTCTCCACGTTAAAAAACGACCCTGGTGTCTAACTCTGTCCCGTGGGGGGGGCGTTGTAAATAGGTACAATGACTGGAATATTGTCAGGACCAATTGCCTGACTAGCATTGACGTAAAGAGTATGGCAAAATCACGGCACGTATGTCGTTGTTGTATGGATTATGTTTGTCTCGGAAGGAAATTCTGGAGCTAGGTGGCTCTGATTGCATCGGCTTAAGTTTGGTGCAAAGTTTTGGGGAAAAAGTTTGCCTTTGTCAGATGCTGACGAAATCACCTGTAAATGATGGCCAGGATAGAAGACTTGCATTTGTTTGTTATTCGACAAAACTCATGAAAATCAAAACTTTATTTTTCTACTTCAGACTTGATGAACTGAGCATATGACTCTTCTGCATTTTCTATGATCCTTTTGCAGTGATTGCTGGCAGTCATAAAGATGGCTTTAGTTTCAAAACATCTATTACATTTAAATCAATTGAAGTAGTAATTTCTATAAGCAGTGGCAACAGCACATTCAAGGGTGTATCATGGCTGACTGTTGGCATTTCTTGGAGGGTATGTAACTTTCTATTTACAGTTAATCAATCAGTTAAGTCAACTGCTATAGCAGATGCTTTCTTTTAAAACATGGAGCATAGTTCTGATATGAGTGTTCAGAAACCGTTCTAGTCAGACATCGAGTATTGATACACAGTTTAAAAGCAACTTTATTTGTTATTTTCGTTAGTAGCGTGTACAAGAGAGAAACGGGTTAGTAGCTGGAAGTGTTCTTGTGTCTAAGGATAGTATGAATAGTATATCCGTTTGTTGAATGCTAGAGTAGCTCAGTTTATAGTCAGGATAAAGAATTAGGCAGTTCTGCGAGGTAGATAAGCTCAGCTGGTTAGTGGAGAAAGTTGTAAAATGGAGAAAGTTAATGGTTAGTTACAATCTAATTAACCCTTATCCTTGAGTAGCTTTCGGTCTTGGTAAGTCATGATTCCTTACTATACAATAAATAAGTGAGTTGTAAGCCATGTTCAGTTTCAGAACAGTTTCCGATGATTAGTTGTTCTACACAAGTCCTGGAAGTGACTGGTTCTCAGTAGACAGTTCTTGAGTTAGAATCCACAGAGCAAAAGATTCTTCCCATGTTGACACGAAGAAAACATATGCAAAGTTGTTACAGAAAAGGTTTAATATTTATGGAGCAATTCTGGTTTCTGATTGGTAGGTAGCAGAACGTGAATTCAATTCTTCAGTTCCTAGCAGCATTGTTTATAAATAGAATCTCCCAACTGTGCGGGATCATACCCCATTATAAGGCAAAAATACTGCAACAAAAGGGAAAGGTATTCAATGTGTTTACATGTTGTAGCAGATAGTAGTAGTGTGCGTCTGTAGCTTGTAAGAAAGTTTGTGCTTGTACCACGTGTTGTGAACAAAGAATTAAGAGTCCTGTAGCATGAGAAAGAATACCGTGTGTGAAGCTAACCATATTGGCTTGTGGTACTCATGTTAGCTAAAGGCTAAAGCCCCCCGACGATGTGTGCTGCCGGCCAGCAGAGCAGGGAGAAAGAAAGTAAGAGAGAGAGAGAGAGAGAGAGAGAGAGAGAGAGAGAGAGAGAGAGAGAGAGAGAGAGAGCGTTGTTAGTTTTACTTTTTATACACTCGGTCATGTGACTGGGAGCTGGCTTGTGATTGGGCAAGCCAGTAAGATGAAAGATTTAAATCTTGAGCCACAAGATTTCGCCTCTACCAGTTATTGCGCAATTTTTGGACTGCTACAAGCTTTACTGAGACAAACGAGTGATCAGAAGATCCTAGCAGAGACAGAACTCAGGACATATTGTTAGATAAAGATCTAAAGACTTTCAAATTGTCCGGCAGCATCATGTACCCGAGTGTGTTCATAAACAATCTGCGTTAGGTCATAAGCAAAGGAGTAATCATTAAAAAAAATCTCCCTTCGTCATCTGTTTTGTTTGTGAACATTAAAATCTCCACATACCTGAATGTTGGCTGAGAGATGAACATGCAGGATATGATTAATTTGCTTAGTGCCACACTAAAAGATAGCTAGTCCATCATTGTGGAAGCGGTAGAGGGCAACTATGTTCCATTTTCTTGCTTTCCAACTGATTACAATATGGTTGTCTTCAAGTCCAACATAAACAAGTTCTTGATGAGCCATCCCCTTAAGTAATCCAATTTACCAAATTTACACTACTAACGATGACTATGACATGTTCCCTTTGACCACTGTATACTTATTAACCCTTATCCTCGAGTGGTGTCCGGGCCTTAATAAGTGGTGACTCCTTTGTAAATTATATATATATATATTTCTCTGGAAATATATATATATATATATATATATATATATATATATATATTTCTCTGGAAATATATTTTATTTCCTTATAATATATACTAATCCTTATTTAAGAAGCTCAATGTAACTACAGAGCAATATAGTGAACAAATATTGGTTGGTTGGTTGTTTTTGTTTTACGACATATCAACCCTTTTCAGGTTATTTAATGCCGAATCCAAAGACTTTGAACAAAAATTTTTTAATAGAATATATTTGCTGTTTTCAAATCGGTTTCTATTTAACCCATAGTTGGGACCCTAAGAGGTACTACCACTCCGTGTCAGAGTGGACCTGGGAGCAATAGCAATTAAAGGGTGGCTCCACACTCCCCAAAGCCCACAAGCTGGGGCCTCACCACTGGATATAGTTTAAGGTCATATCCAGGACCCCCATTGAGGGTCTTTTACCCTCTGCAGGGGGCAGTCGGCGTATTCTAATGCCCCACCGACAGAGCTGTGAACAAATGACAAAAGACATATATATATATATATATATATATATATATATATATATATATATATATATAATTACCTTTTGACGGATTGATTGTTGCTATTTCTACTGATGAGTTAAGGACAAAATAGATTCATTGATTGATATAATAATTAAGTGATTGATTGTGCTCTACAAAACAGATAAGAATTGTAAATGTAACTGAATTAAAGGAATAAATTATAAGATGGTCAACATCATGAACTTTGGAATATAGTCTTTTGTCATTTATTCAATATATATATATATATATATATATATATATATATAAATGTGAGCTGTAAGTGATATTCTAACACGCATGTAGGAACGATTGGTGTCTTCTTTGGAGATGTTTCTGCCACAGGGGAAGCTATCCCTAATTTAGGTACATCCACACTGATGATTCGCAGAAAAGGATGAAACACATGCGTATGTGGATCAGAATTAAATAAAAATATTCATCATCATATTGTTTATTGTCCTGTTTAGCACAGGATGGACACTAAGAATTAGTGATATGCTATTAATTAAATGAATTATGCAAAGTTCCGTCCATCTGTATCATTTAACATTGCACTAATAAAACGTTTCCTTAATTTTGAACACATTAAAGTAAAAAAGAATTGATGTTGTAAATATGTCCGCTTGTGTAGAGAGAAATAGAGTTCAATCCTCCTCTTTCCCATAGCTGTGCTGTATATTAGAGATCCAAACTTACTTTGGTCTGGGGTTCAATTTTTTATTTATTTTTTTGTCTGCAACAAAATTTACGTTGCAATTCGCCAAGATATCTAATATATAAAAGGATAAATGTGTGTGTGTTTGTGTGTTTGTTTGTGTATGTGTGCTTGTGTGTGTGTGTTTGTGTGTGTGTATTTGTGTGTGTGTGTTTGCGCGTGTGTTTGCGTGCGTATTTGTGTGTTTGTGGGTGTGTGTGTGTTTGTGCGTGTGTGCTTGTGTGTGTGTGTGTGTTTGTATGTCTCGCAAAAACTTCCGACAGACGCGTCAGAACATGACAAAATCAGCATCGTTTTAAGTCTCTATATAAAATTAACTGGGCATATATATTTATAGATTTCTATGTACAGAATTCACCCCTAACCTAATTACCCGATCATTACGAATTTGGAAAATATCTGCTAGGTTTAAAAGGTCCAAGTGTGAATTATATTTAGTTTAATTTACTTTCAATAACAGGATTAAAACAGAGGGTCAAGCACATTGTGGAAAATTCAGATATCTTTGATTTTGTGGCTTTTTTACAATAGCTCGACATCCATTATTAAATATTCCCAAGAATTTCTAGTTTTTTAAAAAAAAAGTATTTTAAAGCATATTTTTGTCGGGGATGGTGGGGGGCATGTGACAATCTTTAGAAAATTCAAATATTTCAGATTTACATTGAATTTGATCCATAATCAATTGACACCAATTAAACAAGCTTCTCTGAATTTCAACTTCTTCATTAAGACACTCATTAAGCTTAAGACTTGGTCAAAGATAGTTTAGTTTGGAAGTTAATTTCTTAAAGCCGTCCAATACATGCTAGCATGTACAATGGACGTTAAACTTATGATGATGATGATGATGATTGTTGATCATCATTGAATCAGATAATTGTTTTCGGAAATCCTTTCCCTGATATCTTTCTAGTTAGAATTCATTCTAGCAAAGACATTGAATATTTACAAGGAGGGACCATGCAAGGTTATTAACATTCTTAAGTGAAAGTATTTCTGTGGAATGAACTGGATTCGAACTTGAGACACCTAGGTTGTTAATCCATATCTTTAATAACTTGTTCACCGTCATGTACATCATCATCATGATGATTTTAATGATGATAATGATAATAATGGTGATGATAATGATATTAATAATGATGATGATAATAATAATAATGATGATAATCATGATGATGATAATAATGATAATAATGATGATGATAGTTATAATAATGATGATGATAGTTATAATAATGATGATGATGATGATAATGATAATAATGATGATAATGATGATGATAGTTATAATAATGATGATGATGATGATAATAATGATGATAATGATGATAATAATGATGATGATGATAATGATAATAATGATGATGATGATGAGGAGGAGAATAATGATAATAATGATGATGATGATAGTTATAATAATGATGATGATGATAATGATAATAATGATGATAATAATGATGATGATGGTGATGATGATGTGACGGCAGCAACAAAACTTTCCATTAATAGAACAAAGTTTTTTATGCAACAATTTGTATCCATCCTTAAATTTTCGTTTTTCATTGTTTATTGTCTTTGAGAAAATTTTTTATCGAAGATAATGGTTTATGGGGATGGTCTGTGCCAAACAGTTACATTTTGGGTAGAATCCGGAATACGCCTTGTGGCTAATATATGTGCTAGCAAACAAATCCAATTGCCAGGGTCGCAGATAAGCCGCATTAAAACGGATAGCTTTTGGTTTGAAATAAAAATACAACGCTTTCGTGATCGTTTTCCTCCTCTCTGACAACGACAGTAAAATTTCAATGAGTTCCGTTAAAAAATGCTAAATGTAAATAATTCGTCACACAAACCTGTCCGTCTTTATTAGTTATGAGTTTAAGATAAATTGTTTCCATTTACTTGCTTCCCCACGAGGGCAGTGATAGACACAAGATGAGTTTTTAATGTGGAGTGAATCCAGCTCTCTAAAAAGAGGAACTCTGGATTTGAACAAAAAATAAAAAGATTGGCTCAGTCTATAAGGATTTCTCCTTCATTGATCGAGCACATAAAAGATAAAGTGTCGGTCGTATCAGAACAGATACTGCACTTTAAAATACATTGTTACATCCTCAATAATTTTGCATTACCGTATGTACAAAATATATTTCCATCTGCTTAGATCCGTTAAATCTTGAAGTTTCTTTTCTAGAATTGTCTGTCTATGGAACTCTATATTGTGGGATAGCTTCCCAGCTGACTACAACATGGTAGCTTTCAAGTTCAATGTAAACAAGTTCTTTTTCGAGCCGTCCTCTTAAATAATCAATTTCTACCCAGTTTCCACCATTACTGATCATTAGTGTTGTTGCACTGACTACCTGACACTCATTAACCTTTATCCTTGAGTGGCATTCGGGCCTTGATAAGTGATGGCTTACTTGTAAAAAAAAAATTCTGGATTGGTATCAATTCCTATAAATTATTTATACACTTCACACAATGCTTTTAGCAAACTTTTTTTCGCTATTTCAACCCAAACAAGGTACAGTGCAACTTGGGTGTAGGGAGCTACTATTTGAGACATATTTCCCTGACTGTGCCAACATGCAGAAACCAAAATATAATGTGAACAAAGATCTTGCTGCTCAACTCTCCACCAAGGTTGTTTCTTATTAATATAGCCCCTATCACAGTAGCCCCCTTATGCTTCAGTGGCAATATGCCTTGCTTGGAGTGAGCAAAAGTATTAAAAAAAAAAATGGAACAAGAAAACAATCTCAATCAACCAGACTTTGAATATTTATTAAACAGGAAATTTCCAGAACCTCATGAATCCTGCTTGCCTTTGGAATCCCCTCCCTGCTCCCTAAGTCCGTGACTATACTGACATGCAAAACTTTCAATGTAATATGAACAAACATCTTGCCGAATAACTCGCCACCTAGGTTGCCCCTACAAATTTGGTCCCTATCACAGTAGCCCCTTAGGCTTTAATGGCAATATGTCTTGTTTTAGATGAACAAAAGAAAGAAAAAATAATGGGTGACCATTTGGAAAAAAAAAAAACCTGATGCCATATCTAACAAAAGTTTCTTTTAATTCAAATGCATCAACAAATCAATCGCTTCTCTCTTTTCACGTCCAACTGTGTTTGCCCAGGTGAAAATGAAATGCTTGTTGCGTTTGAATTATTGCAACTGATATAAATGAGGTAATAATTTTATTTATCTCAACCTACTTTTACCATTTTCTTTTTTTTCTTTTTTTTAAGATATCGTCGTCGTCAGAACTCAGATACGAGTATACACTTCGCTCATTAGGATTAAGCCAGCCCTAGTTACAAACTGCTTTAGGTGATCCACGAGGTGCAACTTTGTGTCACACACACTTCAGCTGCCACTATCTGCTACGGCAAACATGTGCTTGACATGCAGGTTCAGGAAGGCATTTTGCAGCAGGTTGCCGATTATGTGGAGTTTAGATGCTAACCTGGAGATTCTATGATTAGGCATGCTACATACAGCGCTTGGTAATGGCCAGGCTCATTACTGCTTAGCTTCAGTGATCTCGCAAGAACTGGTGATACGTCAACGTGATATTAAGACATAACAACAGAGCATATATAAATAAATAACAATTTTCCTATTATTTCGATTCTTCGGACGACTGTTCTCATCTGAAGTTTATTTATTTCTCTTTTACTTTTTTTTTTTTTTCTTTTAAAAATTTTTTTAACTTGCATATTTTTTCCAGTATAGCCTTGAAATATCTGTCCTTAGCACTGCATATTGTAAAGTCTGACACAAGGTTAGTTTAGTACGGGTAGTTGCTTACTGCTGTGAGACACCTGGGATATGATAAAAAAAAAAACTAACTTTGACATGGGTATGTATTATTTGGATTCTTCGGACTACTGATCTCACCTTGCGTGTGATTTTCGGTCGATGTAACCTCCTACCTTCTTCAGATGTATCTTGTCGAACTCTGAAATGGTTCTGATGATTTGGATGGAATTTCGAGCGGAACCCTTTATTAAGTAAATAAAGGAGGTAGCATGCTCTTGTTCCATCAGCCATAGAGGTCCTAAGTAATTCACAATTGTATTTTTTAGTCGCCCACACTGAGGATTGAACCTTCAACCTTCAGGAAAATATAACTTTTTACAATTGATTTTTCCAAATACTCTAACCATTGTGCCACGGGTCTTTGCCGAGGTTACATCGACCGAAACGTTGTGAAAATCTCACTCAAGGTGAGAACAGTAATTCGATGAATCCAATACGAATAACCAATCCTTATCTCAAAAATCCAGAAAGGTCATAACAATTTTCCTATATTAAAAAGACCCAAGTTTTATTTATCCTACCCAATCATTCTACTTGCAATAGACTGATGTAAGATGTTTAGGTTCTTTCCGAATTTTGCATATTACACCGTTATACATTTTTCTCTTTGAAAACTTCCTGGTTTTTCTGATGAGTCTACAGAATAAATATCCAATGTTGACACAGAAATATTGATAGTTCCCCGTAAAATGTACTGAAGTTTTTATTTTGAAAAAAAAAAAATTGATTGCTAAGATGATTAAAACTTTGCGCCTTGAAATACAGCAAAATTGTTACAAAATGGAGGAGGAAAATCTAAACGTTTCGCCCAATATTTTTAGCTGTTTTGCTCTTGAAAAAAGCTTCTCCAAGATTTTTTGAATCATATATATGAAAGAGAGAAAAAAAGAAAGATATATATATATATATATATATATATATATATATATATATAGAGAGAGAGAGAGAGAGACGAGATGAAGAAAGAGATTATTCTTTCATTTTTGTTTCTCCTTCTCCTCTTTACAGTCACAATAATTATTTTTATTTTTTTCATTTCATATTTCCTTTTCCCATGGGATATCTCTCTTGCTGTCATTTTGGGGTTGTATTTTATGTCTAACATAAATTTTTGTTTTTTGTTAAATTTCTTTTCTATCTTTTATATATATATATATATATATATATATATATATATATATATATATATATATATATATAGCTATCTCTCCCCCCACCCCCCACCATCGATGATGAGGATGCTGATACGGCAAATAAAGCATCCCTAATAGCTAACAGATTTCTATTTCCTTTTTCTCCGATAGTTTTTTCTTTTGTGTTTTTTTTTTTTGGAGGGGAGGGGGGCAATAGGGTGGTCCTTTCACTTTCTGTCGTTTCCTTTCCCCTTTCCCCTACCTTCTCCGTCCACGTCAGTAGGACAGAACTCGCTACCCACACAGCAATTGCCGTCACCCTCTTCGTTCTAATGGGACGGTTCCTGTTCTTGATTGCATCTCGCAAAGTTCTCACAGTCAGCGTCGTTATCATCTTAGTCTTTTGTGCAAGCCACAGACTCAGACTCTCCCTCTCTCTCTCTCTCTCTCTCTCTCTCTCTCTCTATATATATATATATATATATATATATATATATATATATATATATATATATATATATATATATATATACTAGCTGTACCCTGCCACGCGTTGCTGTGGCTTAATTTCGTGTAATGGAAAATTCTAATAAAAAGAGAAAATGCATGTTTCTTATATTCTTAGTACAGCAATATATATATATATATATATATATATATATATATATGTATGTATGTATGTATATAGCATTTTCTCTCTCTACCTCCCCCTTCTCTCTACCCTTCTTTTTCTCTACTTTCTCTCTCTCTCTCTCTTTTTACTCTTTACCTCCTCTCTCTTTCTTACCCATTTCCTCTCTTTGCTTTCTTTCTTCTGTCTTTATTCCTTCTCTTCTCGCTTTTTAATTCACTTCTTCTTGTATTTTTTCTACTTCCTCTCTTCTTCCAAGCCTTTCCGTTTTCCTCTATCTCTCTTTACTTAGTACCCTTGTCTTTCTTGCTTACTTTTTTTTTGTGCGTCATCTTTCTCCTCCTCTCATCCTATAATATCTTTGCGTCAGTTTCCCACCTTCCTGCACCTTATTTTTCATCACTTTTATTTGTTTTTCTTTGATATTTTTATTTTAATCATTCAAATTCACTCCAGAAATGAGTCTTCACATTTACTTATATATATATATATATATATATATATATATATATATATATATATATATATATATATATATTGAGAGAGAGAGAGAGAGAGAGAGAGAGAGAGAATTCCACAATTAACCATCTATTTTCATGCTAATTTATATTTCAAAAGACTTTCTGTCTTTTTGTCTGTGTATCTCTCTCTCTCTCTCTCTTCCCCCTCTCTCTCTCTCTTCCCCCCCCTCTCTCTCTCTCTCTCTCTCTCTCTCTCTGTATGTATATATATATATTAGCCAATTAAGTAGCGGGTGAGATTATTTATGACAGTGCTCTACCCAGAGAGGGGGGCTTAAAATATATTTGCAGTCATCGACATACAGTCCTGTTCGTTGTATCACAACTCATCAGTGCTGCTAGACTAGCACCTCTCTCAAGTCAAGGATCGAACCTAGACCCGTCGTGTT
>NC_136506.1:72137801-72155301 GCF_053919585.1 Euprymna scolopes
AGTTTTTTTTTTTGTTACATAATCCTATATATATTGTTCAGATATATACGTTTTTTGGATATATTATACATTACTCATATGGTTACGGATATTTTCTATTAATCTACTTTGGTTAATTTGATATGAGTTAAAAGCATCAGGATACTGAGTAAATGTTTTATTTAACTGCTTAAATATTTTATTTTAAGGTGAAATATGCTAATAATAATTATCTTTCAGATTAGCAAAAAATTTATAATTTTCATTATTTTTACGAAAAACACTGCTTTTAAAGCTTTGAAAAATAAATTAATAATTTTCTTTTAGTGAACACAATATTGCTAATATGCTATAAATAGGAAATGCTTTGAAGAATTGATACCAAAAAAGAAAAAAATTGATAAATAACTGCACATTTTGGTAAAAGTACGATAATTTCTTTTGGCAATTTGTTGCTATCTGATATTTCTTCACGTATGGAAGACCATAAGGCCTACAAACAGTTGTTATCTCCCCTGTTTCCTTTTTGCTGTGACTTGCGCTTGATTTAGTTTAAAGTCTGGGAGACTTTTGCATCTACCACACTCTCTCGTCCGTAAACACTTGGTACTAATGGCAAGACAGGGTCAAGACAATCAAGCGTGATATTAGATGCAGGAGTTGTCTCCAACACATACAGTGCCTAGCATTTCCAAAATGGTCACCCATCTGATACTGGCCAGCCTCATCTTTGCTTAACTTAGGGGGTTATGTAGGCAACAAATATGTATCACTTTTGAAAAAAGAATTAAACCTTATAAAGTTGATTCTTAATTTAATCGTCAAAATAAAAGTTAAAAATACATGGAAATTTGCAGGACTAAATGACTTCATTTATTCATGTAAAGGCTACCGTAGTTTCTTCTAAAATTTTGGATTTTTTACTTTTGCCACGTGAAATCTATAGAGCGAGATAAAAAGTGGAATTATTTGTAATTCAGGTATTTATGTTATTATATTGTTGCATATACAAATCATCCTAAATCTTATTTAGACAAAAAAAAAATGCATTGGTTCAAAAACCTCTTAAAAAATATTCAAATATTTTATCCATAGTCGACAAAAATGACAGTGAATGGTGTTTTTTTTTTTGGGGGGGGGGTAAATTTAAAATTCTATTAAAAAATAGGTACTTGTACAGTTTAGTCAAGACATTAAAAAATGAAAATATCGAAAAAAGTTTAAATTGTATGCATCCGTTATGGAACGAGTTTCTCTGAAAAAAAAATTTCACTTAATTTCATCAAGTAGTTTTGTTTTTTTTACAACGAAAATCAATTTGTTATAATACCGAGCAAAATGTTCGATCTAGCTAGTATTAAAGATGGGAAGGGGTGTCAGCGCTTTAACTGGAGTTATCTCCCTTTGTTATATCTAAAATTCAAACAAAATTTTTCATAAATCCAAGATGGCCGCCTTCAACGCGTTCTCATAAAAACATGTTTTCCCGCTGTAAAAAAAAAAAAAAAAACTACTTGATGAAATTAAGTGAATTTTTTTTTTCGGAGAACTTCGTTCTATAACAGATATATACAATTTAAACTTTTTTCGATATTTTCATTTTTTAATGCCGCTGTATAAGCGCCAAAAAATAATATTAAAAGTTTTATATTATTCTGCTTTTCATGTGATAAAATTCAGGCTTTTATCTTTCTGTAAAAAAGTTGTTTAAGAATAATGGATTTTAATAGATTTTAATTCGTTTGAAACAAAAAAACTTGCTTTTTTTTCCCTCATTTTTTAGCAGTGCCTTATATATATATATATATATATATATATATATATATATATATATATATATATATATATATATATATATATATATATATATATATGGGGGGCGTGGCTCAGAGGCTAAGGAATGAGAGTAGATAATTGTATGTTTTGGTTTCGATTCTAGCTGATGGCACACAAGTCATATATATTTTATAGTTTTGATTTCATCACAATATCTGAGGTTCAATATAATAATCGATAGAGAATTGTCCCTTTAATAATAAATATGTAATCAGTATGAATTAAAGTATCATATTTAAGCGTATCTTACGACCAGGCAGCACAGGCGTCCGGCTAATATATATATATATATATATATATATATATATATATATATATATATATATATATATATATAAAGTCAGACTGTGTGAGTGTGTGTGTGTGTGTGTGTGTGTGTGTGCGAGAGGACAACTGTTAACTTATATATGCTCAAACTATATGCTCAACAAATTTTTGATCTCCAGTGTTGAAATTCAATATATAGGGTATTCAGACATATGGAAATCCTTTTAATCGGATTTCATCCGGAAAAAAGGTCTGCTAAAGGGTTCAAAATTGAAAAATTAGTACTTGGGATTATCGGATTATTATTTGTTTGTCAAATGTTTCACGACTGTGCATGCGCGAATCGTTCACATGACAGCTTCTTTATGTGAAGAACAAGTAGGTTTGAAAACACTTTTTAAAGAACGTGCCAAGCTGACCTAATGGTTATCGTACTTGGCTCACTGTCTTTAGGTTTTGGTTTCGATCTCAGCTCGGTTATTTTTTAGTTATTTTTTTTATTAACAGAAGTGAACTGTTTAGAAAAAAAACATAATACTCGCATGAACATGTCTCAGTTTCTTTCCGTTGTGTCTTTTTTATTTTTATTTTTTTTGCTTTTGTTTACTTCATTTTTTTAAAGGAATTTAAAGTTACGCTTAAGATCGGGCAACTCCAGGTACATCTGCTAGTATATATATATATATATATATATATATATATATATATATATATATATATATATATATATATATATATATATATAATCATGGTAAATGACACATCGCGATAGACAGAGTAACTGCCTGGGTAAGCAGTGAAAAAAAGAAAGAAAGAAAGAAAGAAAGAAGGAAACGTAACAGCCAAACCTGGAACCTCAAACACTATGCCTTTTCTTTTTTGTCAACTTTTGGGCGTTTGAATGGGAAGGCAGGTTAGGCGATCGGGGATGTCGAATCAACAGTTTGGTATGATAGCGTAGAGAGAGAGAGGGAGAGAGAGAGAGAGAGAGAGAGAGAGAGAGAGAGAGAGAGAGAGAGCACAATTGTATACTACTTATGTGCACCCTTAGACTTCATGTACTGTTCATCTTCATCATCAGAACGACGATGATGGGTCTCTACCTGCCTTCCCTTACGGACTAAAGTTAATTTTTGGTATTTCCTTTCTCCTACGGCGGAGGCGGCAGTTGTGCTTGTGCTGACCACTCTTATTTTTAAAATTTTTTTTTTTTTTTTTTTTTGCTGCTTCCCTTTTTTCTTTTTTTCTTTTCTTTTTTTTTGTTTTTTGTTTTTTGTTTTTTTTAGTATCCCAACAAAATGACACGCGAAACCCTTCTTTTTTTTTTTTTTTTTTTTTTTTTTTTTTCATTATACCCCTCCGGAGTCAGAAATTGGATACTCCACAAAATATACTTCTTGCTGAAAACTAATACAGAACAACAATAATCACATTGTAATTTGTAAAAGTTTACACACACACACACACACACACACACACACACACACACACACACACACACACACACACACACACACACATGTAATTGAGGAAAAAATTACGCTTCGCGAGTGTTCGCACTAACATTCATATTTATATAGAAATAATATCGGAAACAGAAGCAGTAAAGCGAAGAAAAAAAGAGGAATAAAGATTTTCAAATTGGATAGAAAAAAAAAGAAAGAAAAAAGTATAAACTGGTATAGAAAGAAAGAAAGAAAGAAAGAAGGGGGGGAAAAAGAAAGAGAACGTTTCATAGACGTAGATTAGAGAAATAGATTGAAAGTGAGAGGCCGTCTGACGACTTCTTTCTTAATTTCTGTAAAATCCCTGAAATGGATTCGTTAAGCAGTTTTTACTCGACAACTTTTTTTTTTCGACGGGACAGATATAAATATGTACAAATAAGTACACATTGCCCTTTATTATAGAGTAAAGGTGTACTTCTTAAAAAAAAAGCTTGTTTAACACTGTTATATTGTTTTTATTATTTAAGAATTTTCTTTTAGTACATATATATATATATATATATATATATATATATATATATATATATATATATATATATATATAAAGCCTGACGAATTCTCACGAGAATAAAACGCGGAATATACTGTGTAGATTAATTGCCATATATATTTTAAATATATATATATATATATATATATATATATATATATATATATATATGCGTGTGTGTGTGTGTGTGTGTGCTTCTGCTTCAGTATATAGATATTTATTAACATATGTATGCATGTGTGTGTGTGTGTCCAATATAAACAAGATCTGTTTTAGCCATCCTCTTAAATAATCAAATTCTACACAGTTTTCACCTCCATCGATCATTCCACTGGTATCTCATTGATTACCTGACACTCACTCACCCTTATCCTCGAGTGGCTTTCAGTCCTTAATTAATGGTGACTTCTATGTAAAAAAGAGAAGAAAAAAAAAGCTTTGGATTTTCCCTGAAAACTTTCTCGGATTCTTTGACAATATTGTAACTTTTGGATAATGATTTCGTGGAAGAATTTCAACGCTATGGTTCTTGATAGTTGGAAGAAGCAGGTAAGGTAGCTTTTTTTTTCTTTTTTTTTTTCTTTTTTTTTTTTTTACTTACAAAATTCTGTAAAATAACGTTTCATGATTTTAAAGAATTCTAGGGCAACTTTTCTTCCTACCACAACTGAAAAAAACAAACTTTCTTTTCTTCCTCTATGCGCTTAACATGAAATGTAATTTCCATGAACAGAGTTTCTTTCCAAGAACTTCCCAACTGTCGAACACGTTACTGTGGGATTGCTTCCCTGTAAGATACAACACGTTCGTCTTCAAATCCAATGTCAACAAATACTTGTCATAAACCAAGTTTCATTCATTTTTTTTTTGGATCATCTCATAATATTTTTCATCAGTTAAATAATAATATATCTATCTTATTAACCCTTATCCTCCACTGGCTTTTTAGTTTTGATAAGTGGTGACCCATTAGTAAATCTATATGAATAAAACAGTAGATGTATGTGTGTGTCTGTGAATATTTAACCGATAAACTCTTAAACTACAACAGATAACACTGAAATTAACAGGAAATAGTAATCATTCCTAAGGGTGGTTTATAACGAGTACAATCGTTGTCTAGATGGATAGATAAGGCATGCAGAACTATGTCGGCAAGTTGAAAGGCAAAATGTTCATTTCAACTTACCGACATTTCTATTACATTTGCGCATACGCAAATTCATTCGTAGCTTGAAGTGGTTTAATTTAAAATCTTTCTTATCTATTTGCCGATAGCTCAAACAGTAGGAAAAACGGTTGGAGCCCAAAATATTTTAGTTTCAATCCTAGCTGATGGTACCCAAATCATATATTTTTTTAAACTTTTGAAATCAGTGTATATATATATATATATATATATATATATATATATATATATATATATATAGTGGGTATAATATAATACTCAATAGAGAATTGGCTCTGTAATAATAAATACGAAATTTACATGAATTAAAATATATTTAAGCGTATTTTACAGCAGAGAAAGCAAAGCCGAGTGCCACCCCCTAGTAAAAAATAAATAAACACTCTGGCACTGTCTGGTTGAATGATGAAGATGAATGAGTTCCTTAACCCTTGGAGATCGTGAGGAGGAGGAGACTGCATTATTTCATGCAGCGTGTCCTGAGCAAGAATAGCCTGGTGACACTCATCCCTCTCCCAGCTTCAGAGCACCTACAACACCTAGTAGTGGTGGAGCGATTAATCGGAATTGGAATTGGAAAAATCAGAACTTTAGGGAGTATCGAAATTGGTATCAGAATCAGGAAGATTTGTGCATATTTTCCAATGCCAAAAACGATTCTTTTAATTATCTTTTTTTAATTTGATTTTGTTTAAAACAAAATCTTCCACTGCTAATAGTTATAATAAAATAATCAATATTTATTGATTTTGAACTACCAGTAAAGCTAAAATCTATAGATCACCCCCCCCCACATACATACAAGTGAGTTCTTACGTTTTAGAAAATATATGCGTATTTAATATGTGTTTTTAAGGTAATCGGGAAAAATAACAACTTTATAGTTAAATATTTAGAGATTTATAAAGAATCAGAATTGGAATTGGTAATTGTATCGAAATCGGGGGGGAAAAATATTGGAATTGTTCCATCACTACCAAATAGTCACCCATTCTAGCACTGATCAGGCTCAATGTTGCTTAACTTTGATGATCTGAAGAGAACCAATGTGTTAACGTAATACTGCCTGGGTACAACCTCATATAATTAAATATTCAAGAATATAAAATATTTGCAAAAATGAGTTCAAAATTACAAAGAAACGGAAGAAGCACTTTAGCAGTTGGGTGTTATTTAGGTGACAAATTCAAACTTTGTCCCCCTAAGACTTTTTCCTATATATTTTATTCACACAAAATACATACTAAAATATTCCTCCATATAGGGATTGAGTTATGTTTAAAAATGATTTCTGCCTTAATTGTGCTACTTAGTCATACTTTATGATCAACTAAGCAAAATGTTGCTAGTCTCAGTCTTCTCTATAAATACTATTATTCCATATGTTCTTCAGAATTGTCTGATATATTCTATGCTTTCTTTGTTCCAGCTCGTTTGACTCGTCGGTTTACAGGTCTCCATCAATTCATTGTTTTAATAACCCCTTGTAATACAGCTTCTTATTCCAGTAGCTTCTTTCCAAGTCTTGCAACGTTGTGGAACTCTTCCAGCTCATCGTTTTCATTCTACCACTTCTTGGTCACTTCGAGACTAAGGTCAATACATCCCTTGTGTTTGCAATAACCAGCTTTCATTCTTGTTGGCTCTTTACATCAAGTGGCTTCATGCCTTGTCTCGGGCGATTTCCATAAAAAAAAGTCACCTATCTTTCATTTAGTTATGTATTTCTGTCTCCCCCTCTCCCTCTATATTAATTCAACCACTTTCTAATACCTGTTAATGTATTTGTGAGCATTTAAGTAAGATTGCCTCTTTTTTGCCTGCAATGTAGGTCTATACATACCACAAAAAACGTCTTTCACTCTTAGACAAGGTTAAAAAAAATAGTTGCTAACCTAATAGGTCCCGCACTAGCAACTAAACTCCAACCTCTGTCTCATCACCAAAATGGCGCATCTTTGTGTCTGTTTTACAAGTATTTTAATGGCATGCTCTGACAAACTCAAAGCACGAATACCCCATCTATGTAAATACTCCCAACTAACCCGATAAGCAGCAAAATCCCACCCCTACACATTAGAAATCCTTAGATGCTGGAAAACCTTCTACTCAAATAGTTTATCCCCTTGAACTGCAAGATTTTGGAATTCCCTCAGGATTCCTGCTTTCATGACTGTACTGACACGCAGAAATTCAAGTGTAATATGAACAGACATCTCGCTGTTCAACTCCCTATCTAGAGTGTCCCTTTAAATTTTGTCCCAAATAGTAGTCCTTATGTCAAAGTGGCACTGTGCCTTGTTTGGATTGAATTAACAGTAAAAAATAAAATGTATTTAAATTAAATGTCAAAAAATAAATATCTTTACTCCTATATAATAATAATAATGATAACTAGTAGGCCACCTGCCATTACCCGGTCGTAAAGTACGCATAAATATAAATTTTAATTTATACAGAAACTGAGACATGTTCATGCGAGTATTATATTTTTTCTAAACAGTTCACTTCTTGTAAGTAAAAAAAAATACTCGTGCTGAGATCAGAACCAAAACCTAAAGACAGGGAGTCAAGTATGATAACCATTAGACCAGCTTGACACGATATTTTTGAAGTGTTTTCAAACCTACTTATTCTTAACATAAGGAAGTTGTCATGTTTCACAGCCGCACATGCGCATTTGTAAAACAGTTGACAAACAGATAAAGATCCGATGACTTCCCCCCCCCACGTACCAATTTTTCAATTTTGACCACTTGGTAGCACTTTTTCCCAGATGAAAACCGAATAAAATGTTTTCCATATGTTTGAATACCCGATATACCAAATTTCAAGTCTGTAAATCACAAATCCGTTAAGTATATAGTTTGAGAAGTGCCATCAAACACACACACACACGCACACACACACACATTCTCATTTTTATAGATATATATGCCAAGTATATAGGTATTTAATAAGGTTGTATGCAATGTGGGAATGTAACAGAGTGCAGACACACATATGCAAATACCGAGCTGTGTGTGAAATGACGTAACAGTAATAAAAAAGAAAGACTATAAAAAGGGAAAGAGAGTACGTTAGAGAACACGATCACATTAGAGAACACGTTTTAGATGGCAGGAAGAGAAGGAGCACGATCACATTTTAATCAGGAAAGTACCCAGAAATGTCATAGTTACAAAAAAAAAAAAAAAAAAAATGGAATCAAGTTATTACTTGTCCTATGTTCCTTTGCGACATACTCTGTTACAACGTGTTGGATCTACAGGTGTTACAGGAAGAGCTGGACAAGTAAAAGTTGAAACATAAGTGAAGAAAATATATGTAATAATTTTTTAAAGAGAAATGTTTCACATACCGCTTCAGTAAAGTTTTAATTTGCTGGAAAATGAATATGGAATTTAATTCAGACTTTCATGCAGACTCCTAAATTCTGACAGAAAGATTCCTAGGTTCGACAAGGTACTCCAAAAGAAGGTCGGAGGTTACATCGACCGAAACGTTGTGAAAATGACACTTAAAATAAGAACACTAGTTTTAAGAATTTAAATATCACAAAAATTTAGAAATGTCCTCTCAACCATTGAGTCCTTTCTCTCTGATAGGTTTATACAAATAATTGGCGATGGACAGAAGTCTGAAGCTCAAAATATCAATGCTGGCGTGACTCAAGGATTCATTCTGTGCCCAACTCTCTTCCTGGTCTTTATCAGCAATCTCCCAAATCACATTCTAAGATCATTTGTCGACATTTACACAGATGACACTACCATCTATGGCAACACTTCAAAGACCTTCAATGCAAAAATCTCTCTGAGTCTCTCTCCTCCGACCTTGAGCACATGGTGTAATGAGACAAAATGTGGTTGGTTTATTTTAATGCATCCAAAACCCAGCTTCTATCTTTTCACCACCAATGCTCTGATGCTCACTTAGCCTCAATTGAAATAAATGGCTCTTGTCTCGAGGAAGTATTCTGCTTCAACAAACTTCTGGGATTGACCTTCACTCCTGACCTGAAATGAAAGACATATCAAATCTGTCGCTAAGGTTGCTAGAGAAATTGGTTGAATCATTCTACCACTCTAGAAGGTATCTTACTCACAATCCTCTATTTATGGAAGAGCTAAATATGCTCTAAAATGAAGTACTGCTGACACATCGGCTTTGAAATCTAGTAGATGATGTCCTTGCAACTAAAAAAGATAAGAAAATTGAATATTGTATTCTCAGAGGAGCTATATATCAACGAGTGTGTATAACAATTTACTTGTATACAAACTGTTGTGAAGGAACATAACTGGCTATACACCGGTTACAAACTGTATATATATATTGGACTGTTTGGCAGACAGCGGCAGACAGCGGCAGACAAGCAGTCGCAGTAAGACGGATAGTCTTACGTGTTGATTATCAGACTTTCTTCCCCATACTTGTTACTATGTACTTCTATTTACCTTAGGCGAGCAGCCTTACGTTTCTGTATTATAAATAAACCCCATTACACATACCACTCGGTGTAATTCACGTTTGTCTTTATTTCCTAAGTATTTAGGAATATAACAATGGCGACGAAAGGATGTTCTTTCTCTTAACAGAGATAAATTACCGTACCAAGGACTGTGTACAATGCAAGGATTTTTTGTTTTACGAAAAAAACAAACTACACAAGGATTTTTGACCACGTGCGTCAATGAATTTAAAAATTTTTCCTACCTAAAGTAGCGAAAAGTACGGATTTTTCTTCGTAAAGAACTCACAAGAAATTATAGAAACCTGTTCAAGGTAAAGTGGAATTTATATTTATTTTGACAAGTAAAAAAAAAAAAAAATGGTCGCAAGTAGAATTCGAAACTACACTAAAGGATTACGAGTTTCGAAAGAAAAAATATAAATACAACGACTATGTACCATTTTATGCCACGTGGGAACGGCAGCCATATATTTTTTTTTTTTTTGGAAAATTAATTGTTTGTTATTGCCTTTATATAAATAATTGGAACTATTTGTCGTGGGAAGTAAGAAATATTTTGTGTATGAACTTACGTTGTTGAAAAAAAAAAAAAAAAAAAAAAAAGAATTATTTTACAAAGCCTGTTGAATTACTATGAATGAACTTTGTTGAAACGTGTTGTGTCTGCATATTGCTACTAATTTACGATATACGTAAATTTACGATTTTTCTTTGGAATTATTGTGTAGAATTCGAAAAGACATTTTTGTACTAGAAGCTAACATGGAACAATTAGCAGAGTTAACTAAGGCTCTAGCCCTTAGCATCCAGGAACAGACAAAAATGACTCAACAATTTTTAGCGCAACAACAACAACAACAACAAATTCAACAACAACAGCTACAGCAACAGCTGCAACAACAACAAGAAAGAACACAAAAAACTTTAGAGGCACAACAAGAACAAACAAACATACTACAACGACAAATGTCGACACAGCAAAAGAATTTGGAAAAGCTAATTCTAACGTCGACCGGGAAGAAGACTAATTTTTCTGCCGAGGGTATTTCAAATTCACTAACGGAATTTCGTTACTCCCCGGATGCTGGTGTTACTTTCCCTGCATACTACAGAAGATACGAAACAATTTTTACGAAAAGATGTTTAGACTGGACCGATGAGGAAAAAGTTACCCTGCTACTACAAAAACTGGGTACTGATGAAAACACCAAGTATGCAAATCTAATTCTACCAAAAAAACCGGAGGAGGTTTCGTTCGAGGAAACAATTAGTACCTTGTCGAAAATATTTGATAAAAGGGATAGCCTATTTCACTCTAGATACAAATGTTTGAACATTCAGAAGGCAGAAGCTGAAGACTATCTAGAATATGCTTGCACTGTGAACTGTTTATGCGAATCATTTAAATTGAATGAAATTTCCGCAGACCAATTTAAATGTTTAATCTTTGTACAAGGTCTCACAGCACCAAGGGACAAAGATATACGTTCACGGATCCTAACAATTATGGAGGCGGATCCTAACATAACATTGCAAAAAGTCACTGAAGAGTGTCAACGTCTGATTAACATAAAGAAAGACAACACTCGCATTGAAGAGAAAAATATTTTTAAGGTGCAGCAAGTAAAAAGGCAAGGGACCACAAGAAAGTCCAGGTTCCAAGAACACAGGATCCTTAAAGGATACAAAGACCCAAAGCTAAAGTGTAAATGTTGTGGTAGTTTAAGACACAACAATAAGACCTGCTGGTTTAGGAACAAAATATGTTATGAATGTGGTCTCAGAGGTCACAAGGGAACATACTGTGCCCAGAAGAAAAGACAAGGGACCGATAATGTAAATACGCTTCGCATGAATAAAGAAAAAAGCTGCGAAAGACGGAAATATGTTGATGTTCGGATAAATGGACATCTGGTTACATTGCTTCTGGATAGCGGTGCAGATATTAGTATTATAAATGAAGATATATGGAAAAGGATAGGTCGACCTGAATTAACGAAAACCAGAAAGACGGCGAGAAGTGTGTGCGGCAAAAGATTAGAGTTCAAGGGAGAATTAAAATGCAAAGTGACATTCGCTAACCAGACTCATAAATCCAAAGTGTACGTCGTACCAGGAAAGAATACATGCCTGTTTGGGGTAGATTGGATTGTCCTGTTTAATTTATGGGAGAAACCCATAAATTCGTTTTGTAACGTTTTAACTGCAGAAAAAGCAAACCAAAGGGAAGACTTCCTGAAGGATTTGAAAACTGAATTTCCCAATGTTTTTGCCGAAGGACTAGGACTCTGTATTAAGACAGAGGCAAAATTTGAATTAAAGAAAAATGCCACTCCAGTATTCAAACCTAAAAGGAATGTGCCTTTTTCAGCGATGGACGCAATCGAAAAAGAGTTGGATAGACTTCAACAACTGGAAGTCATTGAAAAAGTTAACCACACAGATTGGGCAAGTCCAACCGTGTATGTAAAGAAAAAAAATAACAGAATAAGGGTCTGTGGAGATTTTTCAACGGGTTTAAATGACTGTCTATTGGACCATAATTATCCCCTTCCGTCCGCAGAAGATCTGTTCTCTAAGCTTAACGGAGAAAAAATTTTTTCTAAGATAGACCTCTCAGATGCTTACTTGCAAATTAAGATCAGCGATGAATGCTCCAAATACTTAGGCATAAATACTCATAAGGGCATTTTTAAGCTAAAGAGGCTTCCTTTTGGATTAAAGGTTGCTCCTGCTATTTTCCAGCAAATTATGGACACGATGCTGGCAGGGTTGGAATTTTCAATGGCCTACCTTGACGATATCCTAATTAAAAGTGAAAATTTGCAAGATCATAAGAAGCATGTAAAAGAAGTATTCAAAAGAATACAGGAATTTGGTTTTAAATTGAGCCCAGAAAAATGCGATTTTTTTATGAAAAAAATTAAATATCTAGGTCAAATAATCGACAAAGAGGGTCGAAGACCGGATCCACAAAGGACTGAAGCAATTGAAAAGATGCCTGCTCCAGATTCAGTGACAAAATTAAAATCGTTTTTGGGATTAGTTCAATACTATGCAATTTACATCCCTAACATACATAATTTAAGAGCTCCTCTTAACGAGTTACTGAAAAAGGGTGTTAAATGGAACTGGAATAAGGAATGTGAATCTGCTTTCCAAAATATCAAAAGATGTCTACTGTCAGACTTAGCATTGGCACATTTCAATCCAGAAAAGGAACTAATACTAGCAACGGACGCCAGTGATTACGGTGTTGGCGCTGTATTACTTCACAAGTATGAGGATGGTAGGACAAAAGCTATCGCCCATGCTTCAAGAACGTTGGTTGCAGCGGAGAAAAATTACAGCCAAATTGAAAAAGAGGCGCTGTCGATAATATTTGGAATTACAAAGTACAATCGATTTCTCCATGGACGATCTTTTATTTTGCAAACCGACCATAAACCCCTACTTACCATATTTGGATCAAAGAAAGGCATTCCCACACATACTGCGAATCGATTACAGCGATGGGCTGTAACCCTCTTAAACTATCAGTTTAAGATGGAACATGTATCCTCAAAAAAGTTAGGACACGCAGATGCATTATCACGGTTGATCCCTAAAAGAAGCGAAAGTTTCGAAGAAACGGTAATTGCTGCGCTTAAAGACGAAAGTGAATGTACAAGTTCAATGTGTAATATGATACGTGAACTTCCGGTAACTTTCGAAAAAATAAAAAAAGAGGCAGTAAATGACATTTTCATTAAGAAAATGAAAAATCAATTGGGATGGATAAAAAAAAATAAAAAGGTAGATCAAACAACGCCTTTTTCCATCTGTGAAGATGTGCTCATGTATGGTGAGAGGATCGTAATTCCACTAACGTTACAGAGGAAAATTCTGAAGGACTTTCATACAGGTCATCCGGGCATTTCGAGAATGAAATCCCTTATGAGAGGATATGTGTACTGGCCTGGTATGGACAAGGAAGTTGAAAAATGTGTCAAGACATGCAGAGGATGTCAATTAGCAGCTCGAGATCCTCCAGTAAAAACGACGCCATGGCCAAAGACGGACCTACCCTGGTCACGTCTGCATATTGATTATGCGGGACCTATAAATGGTTATGTTTACTTGATTATTGTAGATTCTTTTTCAAAATGGCCAGAAATATTTAAGTTTAGACATCCAACAGCAAAAAACACTGTGAGTGCGCTTAATGAAATTTTTAGCCGTTTTGGAGTGCCAAAAACCTTAGTGAGCGATAATGGAACAGCATTTACTGCTCATGAATTCAAAGAATTCTGTGACTCACTAAATATTCTACATATGACAACACCTGTATACCATCCACGATCGAATGGGTTGGCCGAAAAATTTGTAGATACGTTTAAAAGGGCACTTAAGAAAAATCTTACTACGGACACAGACGAACAATGTATTCAAACATTTTTAGCAATTTACAGGGTGACACCAAATCCTAATAATAATGTCAATTCTTCCCCGGCTGAGCTAATGTTTGCAAGAAAGATAAGATCTGTCTTCGATAGGCTGCTACCAGAGAAAAAGAAAGTTTTCAAAAAAGAAAACCTTAATACCAAGTGCTTCTCCCCAGGTGAAAATGTATATTTCAAAAATTTTCAAAATGGACGAAATCAGTGGGTTGAAGGTATTATCAAAAAAAGGATTGGGAGCATGGTCTATACCATCCAAGGATTAAGTTTTGTCTGCAAAAGACACAGAAATCAAATACGTCCCAGACTGTCTCCAAATGTGGAAGAGACACCAATGGAAACATTGTGCGATATTTTTGATATACCAAAACCAGCGTGTGTACCGCAAACAATGAATATTTCGCCTGAACCGACCATACGGACTGGACAGAAACCTTTACCCCGGGTAACGCTGACCAGAAGGAAAAGCGCAAGAAAGAGAAAAGTTACCAGGAGATTAAGCCCTGACCCTAAAAGGAAGAGGTATTTAAGCTAAAATCAGGAAGATTTCAGCTTCAGGGGGAGGTGTTGTGAAGGAACATAACTGGCTATACACCGGTTACAAACTGTATATATATATTGGACTGTTTGGCAGACAGCGGCAGACAGCGGCAGACAAGCAGTCGCAGTAAGACGGATAGTCTTACGTGTTGATTATCAGACTTTCTTCCCCATACTTGTTACTATGTACTTCTATTTACCTTAGGCGAGCAGCCTTACGTTTCTGTATTATAAATAAACCCCATTACACATACCACTCGGTGTAACTCACGTTTGTCTTTATTTCCTAAGTATTTAGGAATATAACACAAACGTTCGTGTGTTTACGTGTTTATTGAATGTTTTTTTTTGTTGTTTTTTTTGTTTTTTTTCTACATGCCTATAAGTAACTTTGTATTATGATTTGCACCCATCATATACTGATTGGCGATAAATAACTTATTAGTATTGTGATCTGTACCAACTATCCACTGGCTGGCGATGAATAACTTATTAGTATTGTGATCTGTACCAACTATCCACTGGCTGGCGATGAATAACTTATTAGTATTGTGATCTGTACCAACTATCCACTGGCTGGCGATGAATAACTTATTAGTATTGTGATCTGTACCAACTATCCACTGGCTGGCGATGAATAACTTATTAGTATTGTGACCTGCACCCACCATACACTTGCTGGCGATAAATAGCTTATGAGTATTGTAATCTGTACCCATCAGACACAAGCTGGCGATAAGTAACTATAGAGTATCGTAATCTGTACCTACCATACTCTCGCTGTCGATAAATAACTTCTTAGTATTGTGATCTGCACTTACCAGACACTAGCTGGCGATAAATAACTTATGAGTATTGTGATCTGCACTTACCAGACGCTGGCTGGCGATAAATAACTTGTTAGGATTGTGATCTGTACCGACTTGACATTGGATGGCAAACTTATCCATTTGAAACAATTGTTTATTAGGCATTTCAGAATATTCCATTTTCATAAGAAAAGTGACAAGCGTAATAATGATAATAATAAGAAGAAGGAGAAGAAGAATCATGATAACAATCATAATAATAATCATAAGTATAATCATAAGAATATGATATCATAATTATAATAATCATAATAATAATCAGAAGAAAAATAAGTTATAGTGTAATAATATAATATGTAAGAGGCTTATTACTTTTAGTTATGCAAGAAAAATGTCTTCAGAGAGACGTCATAGTTTATGAATTTTTGAATGAAATCAAAGTAAGATAAATAGTGGAAATGTTTGTGACCCAACGGGTCACGAATATGTCTAATTTGCTCATGTATGTGTGTGTGTTGGGAGGACGGTCAGGGAGACTCAATGTTGTTCGGGATTGAATGAGAACGAATGTTCGGCACTTCCAATACATTTTTTATCATTGAAAGAGGTGAAATCGTCCATTCGTCAATCAAATTGATGAATTATCTGCTCTAGTCAGGAACCTACTATGGTGCATCGAGAGGAAGCTCCCCGCAATGACATAGTACACAATTCATTGTAGTCTACATTGAACTTTAGAGAACCTACTGTTGATTTTATAAAATTATTTTTATACAATGTCTTGAATCCAAATTTAAAATTTAAAATTCAAGTACAATGATTCAACTGTGCTCTAAACAGAAACATTCATTTCGAACGCACCCCTGTCTTATCAAAGAGCTTACTGTTGCCTTTAAACGCTGAGGCCTTCTGTTTGTGTGGTGAAAAAACTTCTAAAATGCACTTGTGATGTTAGGCTTTATAAAAATGTTAAGTTTGGTTAAATTGGACTGTTCCTTCTTTAATAAGATTTTTTCGATTATCAATTATCGATACTCATCAAGATATTCCAACACAAAACCTATCTAAGAGCACTATAATATAAAGTACATGTGTGTGAAATTTTAAAAAATTTGGTTCAGCCGTTTAGGAGCCCATGGAGAACTCAGTCACACACAAAAAGTGTCTTTTATATATATATATATATATATATATATATATATATATATATATATATATATATATATATATATATAATTATTATTATTTATTCGAAGGTAAACATTTACAAGCGACCAAATGTAACTGTTTACCTTCGAATAAATAATAAAAAATATTTTGCTCTTGTTATCGAGCACTACCTAACAACCTTGTTGTATTTATTAGTCCCTACTTTTGAACATCTCAAGACTGGATATATATATATATATATATATATATATATATATATATATATATATAGCTTTAAGTAAAAGGAAAAGTGAAAGATCAATTCCATAAAAGGAGACTTAACCGGATAATGTCAAGCTCAACAATAATTTTCGGAGCTTTAGGCTTCGAAATGCCCTGCCATAAAATTTTGCCTAATAAATAAATGATCCACTCTATATCTACCTATATATAGTTTTGTGTTTTCATTTCATACTCTTGTCTTATATATATATATATATATATATATATATATATATATATTAATTTATTTATTGCGGACTATTATTCTCATCTTTATTAGTTGTTGTTTCACAACGTTTCGGCCAACTACTCCTCTGGCCTTCGTTAGTTGATTAGTTGATGGAGACATTGAATCTCTATGGTTCCAGTTGAGCATTGTCTGAAGATAGCGTTTTCAATCCTACCCAAAGCCGACCAGAGGCTTACTTGACCAAAAACGTAGTGATACGACAACAACTACGGATCACAGTGTTTGCTGAGAATGCAGTTAGGAGATTCGAAGTTCCTATCCGTCGTGGTTACCACCTGACGAAGG
>NC_136506.1:72160301-72167801 GCF_053919585.1 Euprymna scolopes
TGCGGTTGGGGGCCTGGACCGGGGTAAACTCGCTTCCAGGTATTTTCAGCTGGACCGATGGACCGGTCCGCATTCTCGGTGTCTGGTTTGGACCGGGACTTCAGCTGGAAAAGAATTGGTCGGAAGTACAGTCTAAGGTCAAATCGTCAGTAAAGACTTGGATTGGAAGGAAATTGTCCTTGAAGGGTCGGGCGGAGGCGTGTGCTACATACGTCTTTCCGCTCATCCTTTACCGTTTGTCTGTACTTCCTCTCCCTGCAGAACGACTAACCCGCTTACAAGGGCGCCTCGATTCACTTTTGTGGAACGAGGGTAAGCATTATGTCTGCAGAGAGGTCTGTGTTCAAAATCCGAGCGAGGGAGGCCTGGGTCAGCCCAGTCTCTTGTGTCATAGAAACGCCGAGAGATTGGCTTTCCTGGGTCGTTCGCTTGAAGGAGACGCTCCTTGGGTCCCTGTGGTTGAGAACTCGTTTCCCAACCTCAAACCCAACCCTTCGGTAGAAGGTCGTCGTAGACCGAAGGGGGAGTCCAAGTTCTTCTCCGAATGCCGAACCGCTCTTAGAGCTTTGCCGGGGACCAATGTCCTCGATCAGCCAAGGAAGAAACTGTATCGGGATTTAGTGGAGGGGACCGCGAAGGATCCACTTTGTAGGCGGATGGGATGGTCGATGGAGGTTGTCCGTTCTCAATGGCGTTGGGCGCCGGGACGGGAGATTCTGAATAACTCGGAATTCTCCCTGACTTGGCGACTGGTCCGAAATGCGCTGCCCCTCTTCGACGTACTTTTCCGGTATAAAGAACATACCAGCCGCTTCTGTCCGTGCTGTGACGAACGCGAGCCCGAAACAATCGAGCACGCGTTTTTTAGTTGCAGCCGGATACAGCCCCTATTAAGGTACGTCGAGGGGGTAACAGCTCGCATCGATGCCGAGTGTCTGCTCGATCTCGACGTAGGAACTTTTGTGTACAACATGGAGCTGCCGTTCCCCAGGGAGGAAAGTTTGGTTTTCCTGGCGATCCTAGCAGTAGCGCGCATGACCATTTGGATCGCGCGCCTCAAGTTGGTCCACGAAGGGACATCTGTTCCTGATCGGGATCTGATCGTTTACTTTAAACATTTGCTTAAAGTAAAGATCAGATGCGATTGGAAGAGGTTGCCTAGAGTGGAATTTGACAAGAGGTGGGTGCACAGCACTAGTTTGTGCATCCGTCGAGGAGCCAAGTTTCAATACGTGTTCCCTCCTTAGGCATGGCATGGGCGGTGCTGGGTCCTATGGAACCCATCCCGCCTAGGTTAGCATTATAAGTTCAGTAAAGTAACTCTTGACTGGTGGTACAAATGAGATCCTGTTCCTGATTTTATTTTTTGGTATTAGAGAACCTCTGAGTCTGCCCAACCCCCCTGCTCCTCATCTTTATTTTCTGATGCTCCCGGTCATCCCCCTACTCAGAGGTCACCTTCCTACCCCCTCCATCCGTTGCTTTATTTTCTCCCACCTCCATTAAGGCCACTTCCCCAAACCCCATTAGGGATGCTCTGCTTGTTTTCGGTTCCCCGGAAAACAGTGGGGGATCTAGCCACATAGAATAGTACAGGGGGGTCTTACTAACAACACATTAGTAGTTTTTTCCTTATTTTTGAAATGAACATTTTCATTAGTTTTTTCCCACTCCACGAACATTTTATGCCAATTAATTCAAGAACTCTTTCTAATGAAATCGAACTTTATTTTCTCACACATACACACACACAAAAAAAAAAAAAAAAAAAAAAAAAAAAAATGCACACACAACATACAGAAATGAATATACAAATTGTACATAGTTAAATTTTACATTGAACGCTGGGGTTATTAGTTAGATTAGGATCC
This sequence comes from Euprymna scolopes, assembly GCF_053919585.1. NCBI lineage: Eukaryota > Metazoa > Mollusca > Cephalopoda > Sepiida > Sepiolidae > Euprymna > Euprymna scolopes. The sequence goes on from NC_136506.1 coordinate 72,162,173, forward strand.
ACAGAGTGATTGAGGTATTTTGGTAAATGTTGCCAGTCAAGAGTAAGACTTCAAAGTCTCATCTGTTACATAGTCAAAAAGACCCTGTACCCTCCCCCTCCCAATTTCTTGTAGGGCCTTGTGCCTAATTTTGTTGAATTTAATTTTTTGTACGTTTTTTATGTTCAATTTTTTCTTTCTCAATAAAATATATAAACAAGATCAAAGTGTAGTATCTGTTCTGGCAGATGCTGCACTTAAGATAATTTGTACCAGTCAATGGAGGGGAAACCCTCTATACTGGGAACCGCCTGGGTAATACCTAGGAGGTCCACCCTCCCAGGCCTTGCCACCGGGCTTTCCGGTGGGGCAAGTTTATTGCTTGCTGCCTGAGGCGCCCCGACCGGGGAATGCCGACGGGGTTACTCAGGCAATTTTTAAAATTGCAGGAGTGCCCCTCCTTTAGGGGAGCCTGCGGGGTTCCCACTTTCCGGCCTTGTGCCACATAATGCTGATGTGGGCAGCATTAAAATAAAAACCCTCTATACTGGGACAATTATTATTTTTGGTAACCAGAGTGACCCCTTTTAGGGGAGCTGGTTTTTACCTCACATTAAAAACGGCCTTGTGCCTAATTTGCTCAGTGGGGGAGCAAATAAATACCATCTGTTCTTCAGATCTACACTTCAATTTCTTGTTCTCTGTCAGTGGAGAAGAAATCCTTCACGATTGAGACAATTTTTATTTTTGTTCCTTTTCTCCGCATTAAAAAACAACCCTGGTGTCTAACTCTGTCCCGCGGGGAGGCATTGTAAATAGGAACCCTTACTTGATAATGTAATAAAGTTCCTATGTAACTTAATTTTTTTATTTTCTTAACTTATTCTATACATCTATAGTATAAGGCTGAACGTCTGTGTGTATGTCTGTCACGAATAGGCTACTATATGGTTGACTATTTTAAAAAACTGATTACATATAATGATAGAAAATTTATCGAGACACAGGAATGGGTATGTTTGATCTGCCATAATGATGATTCATTAACATTGTGGGGTCTGCGTTCGCGCCTGGTCCACAAAGTATGGAAATAAAAAATTAAAAAATTAAAAAAAATACGTTTACAAGTGTTTTTGATATAGATGTACATAATAATACTTTGATAAGTATGTTTTAACTTAAATAGGGATGGTATAATAAAATTGTGGGGTCTGGATTCGCGCCTGGCCTCCATAGAATGGAAATAGGCACAAACTTTGATAAAGACTTTTCATATCTATCTGCGTAAGTATACTTTGATGATTATGTTTCAGTTTGAAGAAATATGGTATAATAAAATTATGGGGTGTTCGTTCGTGCCTGACCTCCATAGAATCGAAATATGTCACAAAGTTTAACAAGGTTTTTTTAATATAGATCCACAGAATATTGTGATGTGTTTCAGTGTGAACAGGTATAGTATAATAAATTATAGGGTTTATCTATTTTATTTTTACTTTCATCATATTTTGTTTTGGTTTTGATACCCTCAAATTCGAAGCTATCTCTTTACAACCCTTCCTTTTCATAACCTATTATACTTTCATAAATCAGAGCCCATTTTCTGTAGGCTGTTTTTGAACCCAGTCAACGACGGGTACTTTTGCTAGTGTATATATATATATATATATATATATATATATATATATATATATATATACATCTTGGAAACTTTTTAACCTTAAAAACTATATAAAAATTTAATTTTTGGCCCTTCGTTAGAAAATTATTTTGTCAGTAAGTCATTTAATCTGCAATCACAGAACAAACCTGCTTTCTCGAACTCAGAATAGTCCTAAGTTTTCAAGGATCATCAGTTGTTTACTATGAAATACTGTTTAGAGGATGTAAAAACAGAACAGTATATTGACTCATGGCTCCCCGGTAGTGTTGATCAAACACCACCTCTCTTAAACAATGTATATATATATATATATATATATATATATATATATATATATATATATATATATTGAGTGTGTGTGTGTGTGTGTGAGAGAGAGAGAGAGGGGAGGAGGGGGAATGTTTATTCATTATCTTATTACCCAACCAAAAAATTCACTAATCATAAAATGACAACGAAGATTGCAAAAAAAAAAAAAAAATATTGCATGAAAATACGCACTGGCATCAAAACTAGAACTGATTCCATGGGAAAGTGATCCATGATGAGAGCAAAGAGAGCTCTCGAGCGCGTGGTTCAGTGGGGGAAAATGTGGCTGGTTACCTTTTATGCATCCCAAACCAAACTCCTATCCTTACATCATCAACGCTCTGATTCCCATCTGGCATCAATTGTGATGGATGGCTCTCGTCTTGGTGAGGCCCCGTGTTTTGACAAGCTTCTGGGTTTGACCTTTACTCATGATCTGAAATGGAACACGTACATCAAGTCTGTTGCCAAGGTCGCTGGAAAGATGGTGGGATCCTTCTACCGCTCCAGAAGATATCTCACTACTGATGCAATTCTCTATCTATATAAAAGCCAAGTACGTCTAAGGATGGAATACTGTTGCCATATCTGGGCAGGAGCTGCTAAAAACAGCCTATCCTGCCTTGACAGAGTACAAAATAGACTTCGTGGCTTAGTGGGGGATGCCCTTTTCTCTACCCTGCAACCTCTCTCCCACAGAAGAGACGTTGCGAGCCTATCCTTGTTTTATCGTTATTTCCATGGCAGGTGCTCGTCTGAACTCCAATCTCTGGTCCCCCCTTTCCAATCTTTCACGAAAAACACCCGTCTAGCTGAATCCACTGTGAAAAATTTCCCCCACTCTATATCTGTGCCTAAATCAAAATGCGGATTCCATGAACAAAGCTTCTTTCTTAGAACTGCACGCCTGTGGAACTCTGTTCCGTCTGCCTGCTTCCCACCGGACTACAACTTGGATGTGTTCAAGTCCAACGTTAACAAATTCCTAATGAACCGCCCCCTTAAGTAAACACTTCATCAAATCTCCACACTAACATAATGTACTTGCAATAACCCTTATCCCTGAGTGGCTTCCGGGCCTTGATAAGTGGTGATCACTGTGTAAAAAAAAAAAATAAAAAAAAAAAAAGCGGAGAACAATTGGGAAGATGATTAGATGACAAGAGAAACATTTTTGTTCTATTTTTCCTTTGTCTTTTAATCACTATGATTTGCCATCAAATGACCCCCTCCCTCATCGCTCCCTAATATAAAACATTAACTAAATTTACATTTTTATTACAAACTCATTCTGCAATCCTATTTGCAGAATTTAGAACTGTTGTGTGTTTGTAATAGACACAATGTCATATCTCTCTAAGATTTGTTATTCCAAGACATTGATTGGGTTTAGTGATAGGACGATTCCTGTATTTTCTCGATTCCACTACAATTACAGATTCTGATTCTTTTAAAATGTCTACATATTTAGCTATTTGTCTGTTTTGTTTTTTTTCTTTTTAATTCTTTATTTTCAGATTACGGTAAAACCCATGCAATATGTTCATATATGTTTGCAAACGTAAAAATACACTGCAAGGAGGGAGTTGATATATAGACTCTAGTTTTACTGCTAGCTTAAAACTCAATACATATTTATAATTTTATCAGTGCTAGCAATAGAAAACCAAATTTTAAACAAAAACACAGAAAAAAATATTTGAAGAATTGTTCTTGGCATCAAAAGATAGACACAAATATTTCCGATTCCGATACCCCCGAAAGTTCTGAATGGAATCAGGACACGTGCTGTAGAAAAAGATACTTGGTAAAACTCAGTTGTAACTTACACTTTTCTGGAGGTTGAAAGTTCAATCTTCAGTGCGGGTTATACTAAAGATACAATTGCAAATTATTTACGACTTCTACCTAGTTATGGCTGGCGGAATTGGAGCATGCTACCCTCGTGGATTAAATCATTTTAATTAATTCCTGCTAATATGGACAAAACTATAACATAGAGATAAGACAATAATATTATATATGAATAACATCACAAAATAATTGACTATCAGCTGTTACAATTAGTTATACAGGCAAGTATACAAATAGATGTGTGCAAATCTTTGCTCTCTACAATATATACAGTATTTCAAAAGGCTTCATGTTTTGACAAGCTTCTGGCTTGACCCTTTACTCCTGATCTGAAATGGAACACGTATATCAAATCCGTTGCTAAGGTCGCTAGAAAAATGGTGGGATCCTTCTATAGATCCAGTAGATATCTACCTGCTGATGCAGTTCTCTACCTATAACAGAGCCAGGTACGTCCAAGGATGGAGTATTGTTGCCATATCTGGGCAGGAGTTTCTAGGAAGACCTTATCCTGCCTTGACAGAGTTCAGAATAGACTTTGTAGCCTAGAGGGGGACGCCCTTTTCTCTTCCCTGCAACCTCTTTCTCACAGAAGAGACGTTGCGAGACTGTCTCTGTTTTATTGTAATTTTCATGGCAAGTGCTCGTCTGAACTCTAATCTATGGTCCCCCACTCGCCAAACATTCATGAGAAACACACGTCTAGCTGAAAACACTATCAATAATTTCCCCCATTCTTTATCTCTACCTAAACGTAAACGTAGATTCCATGAACAAAGCGTGGAACACTCTTCTTTTTGTCTGCTTTCCAGCTGACTACAACATGGTCGTCTTCAAGTCCAATATAAACAAGTTCTTGATTAACCGTTCGCTTTAAGTAATCCAATTTTACCAAATTTACACTTCTAACGATTACTATGATATTGTCCTTTTGACTACTACACACACTTTAATCGTTATCCTCGAGTGGCCTCTGAACATTGATAAGTGAAAAATGTAATGTAACTAACAGTTGTCCGTGTTATGATATTATGATAAAAGAAAAAAGTTTGGTATTCATTTATTAGATAATTGAAAGAATCACATTTTATTTATAGTTACATTTGTAACTTCTGACAAATGTACCACCATTTGAAAAATATTCCGTGTTGGATGAAGTATTTTCTGAAAAGCATTGAAGGGAATAACATTTTATTGTTCTGAAAAACATGGAGACGTGATTAAAAAGAAAAACTGGTTATTTAAGATACCATGTTCATATTATAGGGCCGAATGTATCAATTACAAACATCAATAAACACACAAGCTTTACTTATATATATATATATATATATATATATATATATATAGTTATCATCTCTCTCTCTTTCTCTCTCTCACACACACACATATGAGAACAGCAATAAAGATTTAATATTATTCTTTCCCTCTTGTGTTACGTTTATTGTACTCTTTATTGCTATTCTCATCTGTGTGTGTGTGTGTGTGTGTGTGTGTGTGTGTGTGAGAGAGAGAGAGAGAGAGAGAGAGAGAGAGAGAGATGACAACTATGATGCAAATCTCTTTTCCTCCCAACCTTGTACGCGTCTTAACTACCTCCTCTCTCCCTCGCATCCTCGCATGTGCAGCACCTGTCAAAACGTTTTTTGAAATTTATTTTTTTGGTATCCTCTATTCTCCATCTAAACTCGCAATTTGTTTTTTGATTAAATGTGTCAGAAAAACAATATTTTCTATATTAAAAGCAGTGACCTACACACATTTATGTCACAGTTTTAGCATTCAAAGTAAGTACACTAAAATTCATATATATATATATATATA